>NC_036855.1:55149873-55202175 GCF_002910315.2 Salvelinus sp. IW2-2015
TTAAGTCTACTGAGAACTGCCATATACTGTATCAGTACAAATTGAGTATGCACGCAGCTGTAGTGCCATTTTAGATTCTCATGTGCAAGAGCTAACGTGCATAGACAAAACCTACCACCTCAATGAAAGCTACGGATATTATCAGTAACTCTATGTACATGTATTTTTTGTCTAATAATATACAGTGTAGCACAATATGCAAGAGTCTGTATTTTATTTTTATGGGTTTTGTTACCAGTGGTTCCTAAATGAAATTTAAAATTGAGGGGTCGAATATTCACATCAATTAAATTATCCCAGCTATTGTGCTTAAATGGTCACTGGTAACTCTGTATACAGAATAATGATAAACAGTATACATTAATTGTATGTGTAAAAGTTCCCTTTCCATCCAATCTTTTACTWTWCAGTAATTCCTGTTCTCTGTATACTWTATTAACAGCAATATCRAAACAACAAGTTCAGCTGTGATGAAATAGCTTCAGCGGTGGAAAGAACAGTTGAGAAAAGGGATCATTCTAAACTCTCACTCACTTATAACCTGTAGCACAGAAACAAACGCAAATAAGAACAGATATATAAAAAACYAATCATACAACGATAATGAGGAATCAASACGATCATTTTCYAAAAACATMTGAATACAATTGRATTTAATGCTTGCTTCTGTAAAAAGAAGGCCTCAAAGTTTCTACATTTCTCTTTTTTTGTCTTTCGCTTTAGTCTTTTATAGGCTAATAATATTTGCAAACCACACTTGGAGCGTGTAATTACAAATAGTTGTATAAAGCAAACTGTCTGGCTCAAACAGTTTATAAATGTGGCCACCTGGTATCAAATGATATCTAAACAAATTCATTTTAAAGCCAATATTGTAGTGGTTCTCATTTTGCTTTTTCAAATCATACATACATTCAACATTGTATTGTAGACCAAATATTGCTTTTTCTTTTAGTTTCCTATTTTATCTCTGATTATCTGGGTGGTGGGTAGAGATCTGAGATGAGGGCCACTCAGTAGTACAATTGTTCTGTGGTTGAATCTCCATGTTGTCCATGAAGGCTGTAGAACGTCACACAATCCCTCTCTTCTTTCATCAGGCAACTACCAAGAATCCAGGTCTTTATGCTTCTGGCAGTCACAGCGAATGACAAATACCCAAAATACTGCTAGACACTCCACAACGGAATCTAAATTACACTCCACAAGAATCCTAGACCTCCTAATATATCGACATTGTTAAGTTTGGCTCAACAATACAAAGCGCTTAACGTGATAGATGATGAACGCTATACTTCACTCTAAGAGTACAAAAGGTGGCCCCCTTTTTTAAACAGCTGTTTCTATAAGCCGGCAAACCCTAGCATAATACACAAGTATGTGGACAAAATCAAAGGGTATCTGCTGATCAAAGGTCAAGTCTCCTTATCACTTTCACCCACTGAGTAGAGCTCCCCAAGTCTTCTGAAACGCGGACCCCACTCTCTGAGGTAGTCATAGTTCTGGTCTGAGTCTGAGGACGCAGTCTCGAGGGAGCTCAGGGACCCAGCAATGGAGCCCCGGCCCTCATAGCCATAGATCTGAATTGAGTCGTAGGGAGGGGCTGTGGGGTCGTTGTCCGCCTCGTGGAGTCTGACATTGATGAACTCATCCACATCCACACCGTTAGGACCACCACTCTGCCTTGGCATGAACTGCAGGTCTGGCTTGATATCCTTGCGGGGCAGGTAACCATTGATTCCATCAGGGTTCTGCAGTGTGGCAATGTCGAAGGCCTCAGTGTCTTCTTCTCCACCCCCCTCATCATCATACCGGATGATGTTCTCCCTCACATCTTCGTCATCTTTGATGATAAGTGGCTTGTTCTTGTGTCTTCTCAGCGTCACAAACAGCACCACTATAACTGCCGAATAAGAGGACATGTCAAAGTCATGTGCTCACAAAGACAATGTTTGTAGATTTTTGTTACATGACTATTTTTCAGATGTAATCAAATTGCATTAAGTATCAGTATTATCTTACCTAAAAGTAGTATTATGCAGGCGAGAATGGCAATCAAAGCTCCCATGCTGAGGCCAATGGGTAGGACATAGGCCTCCACGTTGCATGACTGGACTATTCCCTCCCTGCTGCATCCACACACCCGGATGGTCAACGTGTTAGTGCTGCTCATTGGAGGATTTCCATTGTCAGTCACAATTATGGGCAGGAAATACATCTCCTGTTTCTGGCGCCGGAAGGTGTCATGCTTGGCTAAAACACTGATGGAGTTGTCTGTGGGGAGAGAAAGTAGTTGTAAAAAAGTAGCAAACTAGCTTCTGCTGAGTAAGAGCGTGTTTTTTGTAGAGTGACAAACCAAAATGTTTTGCAATCCAGTAAAATAAAATACAAATTCAAATGAGGTTGAGGTGATGACACTAGAAAAACAGCAGTTGCATTGGCTGCCAAGTGGTTTGTGGTCTCACATTTATATTCTGTTGATGGCTTTCAGTCACCTTCCTCCTCAACATATTCCAATAGCAGAACTCTGTAAGAGATTGAACTCTATTTTGTCATACCCTTACTAAGATGTGGAAATGAAGCGACGTGAGTGCGACACTGACATAGAAGATGGTACAAGGCAACTCTGAGAGGTGCCAGGGGCTCTTTGATGACACTTCTGTGAGCTCTGTGTTCATTATCTAGCTAATCATATCCACTCACACACATATTGTCAAYCACTTTTATTCCTGTTAGAGTCTACTCAAGCCGGTGTAGTAGAAAATATGTTTCTTGTCACATGTTATCACATTAACTTCACATGAGATCACGTGATCACATGAAAACGTGTTTTTAGAACACTTCACATGGGAAATGAATAAGGTCATAGCTTTCACCTGGTCAATCTGTCATATTTTGTAGACTCAGCGTATGTCTGTTGGTAGAGCATTGCACTTACAATTCCAGGGTTGTGGGTTCAATTCCCATAGGAGACCAGTACAAAAAATATAATAATGTCGCTTTAGATAAGAGCATCTGGTAAAATGCTGGTTCCTATCGGTGCAATCAATACAGCAGTATTACATTGATCACAATATATACCTGAAAGTTTCTCCGAGGTATTTTACCTTAAGACTATGAGGTTAAAGACTAAACAGCTTGTGTGCAGTAGGATATCCTAGCTGGCAGACCCTGTTCCCTGGCCCTGGCTAACCCTATCCTCTCCACAGCACATTCACTGCAATTAGAGTCATCATCACAAACAAACCAGCACACACAAGTTCAGAAGGTCTGCTACTCTTCACTGGAGTGGCTCTGCCTGCAGTATGCAGATGGAAATAGTCATACAAGTGCTGTGCTTATATTTCTCATGTAGAACACTGACACTTCATAACAGCTAGATGTAGACTTTAACAAGAACAATGATTTCTTCAACTATCCAATTTTTGCTGAGAAAATGTGAACATCAACATGTAAAACCCTGTCTCTACTGTTAGCGATAAGTATATATTTGTATTAGTTTGTAGCAGTTTAATTAATATCTTAATGATATCTAGATGTGAAAATATTGCTTCAATGTTGCCTATGGTTTCTTCATTACAAATTCCTCTAGATTCAGGAACTTATCCTATTTGTCTCCTAATACACCTGTTTCCATGGTGGCAGGTTTCCATTTAGATAAAGAGGCTGGTGCATTTAATGTCCTGATTCTATATTTTCCTTTTACTAACAGCTAGACACAGCAGTTCCTCTTGCCTGCAGCCTTCGCATCAAAACAGACGGACAGAACCAGATGAAGATTCTTCGCCCCAAGCTCTTTGAAAACATTACGCAACAACATCAGGATGAGCGTGGGCTCTTCAGTGAGAGTAATGGAAAAGAGCAGGGGAGGGGGAGAAAGTAGACCAGAAAGCCTGCTAAACCAATCACCGTATTTACCAAACAAATGTAGTGCCATCTGCCATGCGGCAACAGCTCTCAGGAAGTCACCCTACATTGAGCTGCAAGACTACCCGCAGACTATTTGGATTCAACTAATTTACTTTCTTTCAAAATCCACTGGGGAGTAAAGAGTAGCTGATGACCAGGCTATTGCGCATCTGCTAACTACTGGGTAATCGGTAATCCAACCAGATTTAATCTTCGATTGGACTAATATGCCGCAGGATAGAAGACATTTTTTGTCATTCTCTCTCACGTTCTGTCCTTACCTCCGTTGTTTTTTATCGTGAAATTAGGATTGTTTAGCATCTCTGGGATGAGGCGGTATTCAAAGTAGTGTCCCTGTATTGGGTCATCCTTGTCGACAGCACTGACCGTCTGTATCACCTGTGGAAACAGACAGAAAGAGAGGAGCCCAATGCCATTAGAGAGAGAGGTCATCCATTACTTTGTTTTTGCCCTCACAAAAAGCCTGACCGTGACATTGGCTCAGAGAAAATGAAAAATATCCTCCATTCATTCCAGGAATTTGAAATTGTTATATGTGGTGCTGTCTCATCTGGCACACTTTTGGTTCCTGGGTTCATCTATTTATCTGCCATCATAGTTCTTATCAAGCTGTATGTCTGTGATTGATTAGAAATGAGAATTCAGCTATCTTGGTCATTGGTCTTTTATTTATTTATTGTAGTTGTCTGAATGAATAGGATTGATGTGAAGGAGAATGCAAAGCACTTGTGCAGAATTTTGGCAAGAGATCCATTGTGCCATCTGGAGGAGGACATGAAAGACAACTCTGAATTATGATTRACTCTGATCAATGCTGACTGCTCTCATTTTCCCTCAGTCTCTGTGTGTTGTGTCAGGGGAGGAGTGTCTCGGAGAAAGGGTTCACTCCTGCCTCTGTACTTTCCCATTGAAATAAATAGGCTATAATTCACCATGGGTGATCATTACTGAGGAGATGCAGGGGGAGACAACAATGACAGCCTTGATGAATGCCCCGTACCTGGCCAGGTTTGCCATTTTCACAGAGGAAAGCCTCGTATTCCGTCGCAAACTCTGGGGCGTTGTCATTTATGTCCAGCACTCGGATGGCCACGATAGCCCGTGATATCTGGCTGTGGTTTCCTGATAAACAAAACCCAACATCAGACAATGAATACAATAACATTGGATACTGTACATCGGGGAAATTAAATCCCAGGTAAATTCCATGACCCAGATACATTTTTTTCTGTTATTTTATTTAATTCCCTAGGCTGATAAAGACAGATGAGAAGCCACATCAATCTGAGTTTTAGCTGATATCAAGAATGCAAAACAGGAGTGGTAGTAAGAAAAAAAAAAAACACATTCAAAGTGCTTTTGAAATCCCCTGAACACGCTCATGTTTTATGCATGAGGGTTAAAAAATGCATATTAATGAATCAACGGCAGCAGAAGTCTAAAAAGATAATAAAGGGCCATTTAATTAGATTAGATTTTTATTGGGATTATTCATCGCCTGTAATTGACAGTCCCTTTTGAGATAAATGATTGTATTTAAGTGTTGCAACCACTAACATGTAGCTATTAATTTGGTCCATAGAGCAATAGATGTCGCTCTGGCTGTTGACACCTTTCCTTTGTATGTTTGTGAGACCATACAGGTAGCTAACATTCAAAACAATGATGTACATGATGCATATTGTCACATGAAAAACAGAAAATGGTTTTGATATATGGTTGTGAGATACAAGGTTGTGATATAAGCACCCCTTAGCTCACTCACATAACACTGCAGCAAGTGGAGAATTTTACACTTAATTTTAAGAATGATTCAGGACAAAATGCCCAGAGGTGAGCATAAGAGAGGAGAAAAAGAGTGGGAAACAGAGGGAAACTAAAATAGACAGTTTGCTAGAAGGTGATAGATGTACAGAGTGGGAAAAAAAGAAGTGTCCACATTTTCCTTGTGCTCTGTTAATGTGACTTTCACTCCACCACAGCAAGCATTGCCATCTGATTAGTCAGATGTCAACTGGTGCAAGCAGCAGAACGACACACCGTTTGGGTGGCAAATGACAATGGAATTGGACTGGGAACACAATTCTTCCTCTTCACGCCAGAGAGGATTCCTGCTTGCCTCCAATCCACAAAGAATAGTAAACAGACATATTTATTTTGGTAAATTTCTATTAAGTGTGTTCAGTGATGCTGCTGTCTTGAGTCACAGTCAGTTTAGCAAAAGTCATGAAAGGCACAGTGAGATGTGTAACACCATACTTGACAAGGCTAGCATGAATATCAACAGAGACGCATTGCATTTACAACAACATGCCACGAACGTATGCTCTCTACAGCATATATTTTATTATGGTTGTGGCAATTAGTGTGTTTCACTTTGATTATGAAAGGTGAGGGAGACCAAGTTACAAGTATTGTCCATTTCTCATTCAATAGCTTCAAGGCGTACATTACATTTTATCGCAACATACAGTCCCCCTGAAACAATCTGTATGCAAATAAAGTTTTACACATGGTTTGAGTTGTTTGTAGTTCTACCTCAAATATGTTGTATTGTTAGTCAGTTTCCTGGATCACAGATGTTCCTGTATCTGTAATGGAAGCTGGCATTGGTGCATACAGCGTTGGTGTTTGTGTTTACAACTGTTTATTTGATACTTCTTAATGTACTCGCTCTTCCACAAATTGACTACTGACCTGTTAAATTCAATCTAAATTCTGCAGATGAACATATTTTCCGCCCCTGTGAATTCAACCTCTAATTATTTGTACCGCACTACGGCCATTAACATCAGATAGGTTACAATTGCGAGACTATTTTATAGAGGATTATGAAAGCCAGTCAATCCTTTGTTGGAGGCAGCAATGAAGTTGTTCAAACTGTGTTAGTAAACAGATCTGAATGTTCACAAGCAGCTGTCTTCCGCCTGAGTTTACACTTGTCCTTCATCATTGCATTGATTTGAAAAGGAAATTGCATTTAGTTAATCATGTAGTAGACCACGAACAGCGTTCAAAAATGTCTATTGGAAATGTTACTTACTGATTTCAGTGGCTGTTACTGTGATGTTGTGCCACACATCTGTCTCTCGGTCCAGCGGTTTGGCCAACGTTATCTTCCCATCGTCTACGTTAATATTGAACTGCCTCTCCAGATCGGTGTGGCGATCAATAAAGTACCTACAGAAATAGAGAAAATCATTAGAAGTTCCAAATGCCGCACGCAACTAACTAACCGTTCTCGACAATCCCTTGGGTGCACTGACTAATGGAGACGTTTCCATCAAGAGGTTCCTGTGGATGAATGTATGGGAAAAGCAGTAGGAAGTCAATTATCATATAAGGATTAATTACAGGCCTCAGATTAGCAGGAGAGGACATTAAAGCACAATACGGTTTAGGAGGCTCTTTAAAAACTAAAGTGGACGTGAGTCTGGTTTGGTCTCCAAACAGTGGCTCCTTAATGTTCCCCTCCCTACAAATAGGTCATTAGTGAAGTCTGCAGAGCCCAGCAGCATCAGCACCATCCTCCTCCTTCACATTCTCTCCTTTCCTTGTGACTTTACCTTGACCTCGTTTGAAAACGTCACAGGGATCAAACTAAGGAGGGGTGGGAAAGTCACAAGGTAGAAGGGATACAATGTAAAGTTGCATTTAAATTAAAATCCAAATCGACCGTCCTCGTTCACTCTGATGTCCCTGTACTGTGGATTGAAGCAAGACGGAAGTAGCATTTCAAGGGCAACAACCTTATATATAATTCAACAACCTCACCAATAGCAACAACATGATGAAACATTGACCATTAAAAAAGCCTCAAGTTAATATTTATGTGGATTTCTAAAATCATTGTAACTTTAGAACTGGATTCGTCACAATGCATTGTGTGGTGCCAATTCATCACACGCTTTCAGAAATTGACACACGTGCACACTTGGCATGTGAAAAACATATTATTGATGTGAAAAGTGTTATTTTTGTATATTTATTTGAATGCATACATTCAATAATTAAATGCACTCAATGCCACACAACATGTTATCAACAAATATGAATTGCCCTTAATTAAGGCTGCCAGTCAGAAAAATCTAAGTTACCAAGAGCAACAAGGCCTTTAAAAGGTATTTTATATGTGATCCGATTCAGGAAACTAGGCGTATGTCGCAAGTCACGACTTCACAGGAGAGCCCTTTGAACATAAAAAATATTATTTTCTCAAAATGCGTTTTTGGTCAGAAATGCCTTCTCAAATATATGAACTTTCATGTGCCTTAATAACAAACTTGTATGCCATCTGTAAATACGGATAACATTGTTAAATTACGTGCCTTGTTGGTTAAGCCACAGAAAAAGTCAGTAACCTTCCCGCTAGCCATGATTGGCTGAGATAATGAGTAGGCTGGATATACCGAGAGAGGATTTTGTATTGGTCTGCCATATAGAAGGCMTCTGTCTATTTGAGCTGGTCAGTCTGTGTTGGTAATCCTGTCGAATTCCACTTTTTTTTTTTATGTTTCGGGTAGTGGATCTGCATAGGTATGTGTTGCTCTCCACTCTCTGGAGGATCAAGTTTTGAAATCAGTGGAATTAGACTATGATAGCTAAAGAGATGGAGAAAACACCTGTCTCCGGACTACATCTTCAAACTAAGGGCAACTGTGGTAGGGCAACTGTGGTAGGGCATCCATGACAGGGAGACTATCATGCATGATAGACCATCATGCATGATGATGTATACAGGTAAGATAGTGTAGCGTTAGCTAGCTACATTTTCAGATATTACACGTTTCTAATTTTGACAGAAAGTGGTTTCATTATAAGCTAAAGTGCACTGTCGGCTAGCTAGCTAATGTTAGCTGGCTTGCTCCCTAGCTGACGTTATTATTTGAATTCCGCAGCTGTTTGCTTTGCTAGTTAAAGCCTAATGTTAGCTAGCTATCATTGAACCTGGATGGTTAGCTCCCAGCATATTCATGAAGGGTAGTAACGACATGATTTGGCACTATGTTCATTGTTGTTTAACTAGCTAATGTTAGCTGGCTGGCTCGTTAGCTAACGCTACGTGACGTGTGTGATCTTACACGTTGTTTACCTAGCAAGGTTAATTGTTTACCTAGCTAGCTACAGTTGAAGTCGGAAGTTTACATACGCTTAGGTTGGAGTCATTTTCAACCACTCCACAAATGTCTTGATAACAAACCATAGTTTTGGCAAGTCGGTTAGGACATCTACTTTGTGCATGACACAAGTAATTTTTCCAACAATTGTTTACAGGCAGATTATTTCACTTATAAATCACTGTATAACAATTCCAGTGGGTCAGAAGTTTACATACATTAAGTTGACTGTGCCTTTAAACAGCTTMGAAAATTCCAGAAAATGATGTCATGGCTTTAGAAGCTTCTGATAGGCTAATTGACATCATTTGAGTCATTTGGAGGTGTACCTGTGGATGGTTTTCAAGGCCTAGCTTCAAACTCAGTGCCTCTTTGCTAGACATCATGGGAAAATCTAAAGAAATAAGACAAGACCTCAGAAAAAATTGTAGACCTCCACAAGTCTGGTTCATCCTTGGGAGCAATTTCCAAATGCCTGAAGGTACCACGTTCATCTGTACAAACAATTGTACGTAAGTATAAACAACATGGGACCACGCAGCCGTCATACCTCTCAGGAAGGAGACGCGTTCTGTCTCCTAGAGATTAAAGTACGTTGGTGCGAAAAGTGCAAATCTATCCCAGAACAACAGCAAAGGACCTTGTGAAGATGCTGGAYGAAACGGGTACAAAAGTATCTATATCCACAGTAAAACGAGTCCTATATCGCCATAACCTGAAAGGCCGCTCAGCAAGGAAGAAGCCACTGCTCCAAACCCGCAATAAAAAAAGCCAGACTACGGTTTGCAACTGCACATGGGGACAAAGATCATACTTTTAGAAAAATGTCCTCTGGTCTGATGAAACAAAAATAGAACTGTTTGGCCATAATGAACATCATTATGTTTGGAGGAAAAAGGGGGAGGCTTGCAAGTCGAAGAACACCATCCCAACCGTGAAGCACAGGGTGGCAGCATCATGTTGTGGGGGTGCTTTGCTGCAGGAGGGACTGGTGCTTTTCACAAAATAAATGGCATCGTGAGGGAGGGAAAATATGTCGATATATTGAAGCAACATCTCAAGACATCAGTCAGGAAGTTTAAGCTTGGTCGCAAATGTGTCTTCCAAATGGACAATGACCCCAAGCATACTTCCAAAGTTGTGGCAAAATGGCTTAAGGACAACAAAGTCGAGGTATTGTAGTGGCATCACAAAGCCCTGACCTCAATCCTATTGAAAATGTGTGGGCAGAACTGAAAAAGCGTGTGCGAGCTAGGAGGTCCTCAAACCTGCCTCAGTTACACTAGCTCTGTCAGGAGGAATGGGCCAAAATTCACCCAACTTATTGTGGGAAGCTTCTGGAGGGCTTCTCGAAACATTTGGCCCAAGTTAAACAATTGAATGGCAATGCTACCAAATACTAATTGAGTGTAATGTAAACTTCTGACCCACTGGGAATGTGATGAAAGAAATAAAAGCTGAAATAAATCATTCTCTCTACTATTATTCTNTGAAAGAAATAAAAGCTGAAATAAATCATTCTCTCTACTATTATTCTGACATTTCACATTCTTAAAATAAAGTGGTGATCCTAACTGACCTAAGACAGGGAATGTTTACTAGGATTAAATGTCAGGAATTGTGAAAAACTGAGTTTGAATGTATTTGGCTAAGGTTAATATAAACTTCCGACTTCAACTGTATATGTCTTAAGCTAAACTGTACATCACTCGTTGAATATGGTCGGTGTCGGTAAACGTCTGCAAAGAAGCGTAATGCAATTGTTGCCAGCATAGCTGGTTAGGCCGTTTTCATGTTATCCATAGGTAAACTAATCATCGGCCAGAGCATCAAGTGTGTGCTCTGCACACTCTGAGGGCGAAACAAGATGGGTGGGGCTAAAGCTTAAGAGGATGTGAACGATGCTGAATGGGTGTAGACAAATAGCTCTTCACTAGATACCAAAACATTCAAAGGCCATTTTCTGAAAAGTGAGTTAACAAGTTTATCAACTTTCAAAGCAGAATTACTGTCCCATTGTTCCTCAAAAATGCAGTATGATATACCATTTTGTAGCTCTGAGTCTCTAGCTTTATCGAATGTAAAAAAACACAATTTGAAATGTTGCTATATAAGACAGAATCCAGGTGGTGAGTCACATATGCATGTGAATGCATGCATTCATTATTTGAATGCACTCAATGACACACCGAACATACATGTATATTCCTTTAAACTAAATGCCCCTCCCTGTAAACATAGCCTCTCTCAAAGCAAGTCAAAAGTTTGGCCAATGCTTTGCTTTTTCACTAATCTAATTCCCCAATGTGCTTTGCAAACCTCCTCCAACCACCCTCCCAACCCCATCTCCCTTTACACACGACCTTGGGTCTCATCCTATTTCACTGTGGAACTGCTCATCCCTATCAGCACAGACCTGTTGACAGACCCATGTATTTTATGCATGAGAAATAGGGGAGAAAAAAAACAACAATGACCAAATAATAATAATTATGAAAACAACGAGCTAACACGAAATGAAATAAATAAGCCATTGCCCTAGATTCCAACTGTGGGAGACGTATTGAGCCATGACATTTCAATTTTTTTTGATGAAATGGTGTAAATCCTCAGACGACGGGCGGGAGGTCCAGGAGGACTCCTCCACAGACGCAGAGCACTTTCAAGACAGGCAGACAGCCCAAACCACCTGGGAGAAGTCTCCAGGAGAAGGAGTGGATTCCAGGCAGGCTTTGACAGCTTCACGTGGAGGGAGACCGACCCTGAAATGTACTGCCACGTGTCAATCAAACTGACAATGTGATGCGAAAAGAATTAAAGCAAATACATTTATCAGATGTTCCTTGCAAGAGATGGGTGCTGACTGTCAAAGGTGTGAGGATGTGTTTGGGAGCGGACCATTGGATGTGAATAATTCAATGCCGGGAAAGGACAATACAAATTAGCACCTGATACTTCTCACTCGTTCAATACCTGACTCAAATTACATTGGGCAGCCCTCCCCTAAACACATCTTTCTTATTCAACCATATGACATTTATAACTTTTACACACTGTCTTAATATTATTTTAGGTTCGAACACTTTGTAAGCTACATTTACTAAGCTGTTATCTGGGTCACAAACAGGAATGTTATAAGTGATAGTTCAAATGTGCTGGTTATAAGCCATAAAGCCAGTAATATGTGTGAGTGTGAGACAGAGAACAAATGTATTCATGACATTTCTGTCTTATATAAGGTCAGTAATTCTATTGGGAGGATCACAGATGTAGAACTAATTTCACTGTCCTCCGCATGCTAACCAGCTCTTTGTAAGGACACGTGTATTCCTGTTTTCCCTGAACATGTCCTGAACTTGTTCTCGACAAGAAAGTCTACTTGACATTAAATMTACATTCATTTTACATAATCTCTTTTACATGACTCCTTGTATTAACATTTGCAACATGTCAGCTGTCAAGGTAAGTAAATGATGTAGCGGGGCCTGAAGAAAGGCAGACAAGCTTACACAGTCACCTGACAGACCTGGCTCTCATTACCCATAAACTTTTGTAGTCCTATGATCCTCTTCTAAACCCTCACCAGGTTCAGTGCTGTGTGCATGTCCCACTCAACTCCACCAATGTACAAACGTTTCTCTACATGGTGTTTTGAGCAACTACCTAGGTTAGCCATAATGTACTATTAAAAGGCATCATCAATACCAGATACTGTAATGAGACCCTTGATTGGCTCTTACTTTAGCCTTTAAAGCAATAGCGTCCATGTAACGCCCAAGGTCTTGAGCATAATGATCATTCAATAATAAAATCATATTCACAGAGTATGGGGGGACGCTGAAGGAATTGTGTTGCATTTTATGAAGTACACCTGAACCTTGGTTGAATGCAGAAAGTATAGCTTGGTGGGTTGAGGTCTAAGTGAGGAACCAGCCCTTGAGTCATCCTGGTCAGACTGAGAGACTGTGAGTCATTTCGATGTGAGAGTGTTTACTCACAACCTGGATTCAGGGGTAGACGTAACATAGTAAATGTAAATCTGTCTCCCTCCATTCAGTATGATGTTACATTTCATATGGTATACATTTGTGGATGTCCATCATCTATTTCGTATGATAGAATCCAAGTTACCGTATGATATGTTACGAATCGCAATTCGTACAATGTTAATATTTTGCAAAACTTTATGATATGTTACCAATACAAATTTGTTGTGGCTAACGTTTGCTTGGTGGCTAGGTTGTTAACGCTAACGTTAGCTTGGAGGATAATGTTAGCTAGGCTAGGGGTTGGTGTTGGGGTTAAGATTAGGGTTTAGGTTAGGAATTAGGTTAAAGGGTTAAGGTTATGATTATGGGAAGGGGAATGGTTAGCTAACATGCTCGTAGTTGCAAAGTAGCTAAAAAGTAGAAAGTAGTTGCAAAGTTGCTAATTAGCTAAAATGCTAAACTTGTCCGTGATGAGATTCAAACACGCAACCTTCAAGTTGCTAGACGTTCGCATCTACCTGGTTTTGTCTAGTCTATGAGATCAGGCTGTTACACAGCCTGCTAAGGCTAACAATGTTCAGCCTATTACCTCTACGATAGTCACAACACTGCTTATTATCACTCCATAGAGAGGCACTCTATCCAAAAGCATTGTATGTCAAGGATAACGTTTGTCTGGGCAAGTTCCCCATCCTTGCTCTAGAGTCTAGACTCTAGATCATGGGTCTCCAACAGGTTGATGACGAGCTATCAGTATCTCTCAGCACACCCATGAGTAGCTCGCCAAACAATTTTGAAAGTGCATGTATTTTTCAGGTGTTCGCAAACTGTCATAAACAAATCTCACAAGCATCAGACACCTCAAGCTCCTGGCTAGAATCCAATTAAAGTGGATTAAATATATTTTTACACACACTACCCCATAATGACAAAGTTGAAACATGTTTTTAGAAATGTTTGCAAACTTATTGAAAATGAAATACAAAAATACCTAATTTACATAATTATTCACACAATGTTAGAATCACCTTTGTCAGTGATTACAGCTGTGATGTMTCTGGGTAAGTCTAAGAGCTTTGCACACCTGGATCGTACATTATTATTTAAACAAATTCTTCAAGGTCTGTCAAGTTGGTTGTTGATCAGGGCTAGAAAGCCATTTTCAACTATTGTCATAGATTTTCAAGCTGATTCCAGTCAAAACTGTAACTAGGCCACTCAAGAACATTCATTGTCGTCCCTAGTCCTTGCCGATGACAAGCATACCCTTAACATGATGCAGCCAGCACCACGCTTGAAAATATGAAGAGTGGTACTCATAATGCTTTGTACTCAAGACATAAAGTACATTTATTTTTGTTTGCAGTTTGTTTGCAGTTTTACAATTTGTTTGCAGTTTTACTTTAGTGCAAACAGGATCTATGTTTTGGAATATTTGTATTCTGTACATGCTTCCTTCTTTTCAATCTGTAATTTGGGTAAGTTTTGTGGAGTAACTACAAAGTTGTTGATCCATCCTCAGTTATTTCAGCCATTAAACTCTGGAACAGTTTTAAAGTCAACTTAATCCCCGGCAACTGAGTTAGGAAGGGTGCCTGTGCCTTTGTAGTGACTGGGTGTATTGAAACACCACCCAAAGTGTTATCAATAACTTTTCCATGCTCAAAGGGATATTCAATGTCTGTTTTTTTTACCCATCTACTAATAGGTACCCTTCTTTGCAAGGCATGTAAACCTCCCTGGTCTTTGTGGTTGAATCTGTGTTTGGAATTCACTGCTCAACTGAGGGACCTTACAGGTGTGTGTGGGGTACAGAGATTTGGTAGTCAATCAAAAATGAAATACAGAACTCATTCAAAAATGACTACTGCACATAGAGTGAGTCCATGCAACATATTATGTGAGTTGTTAAGCAGATTTGTGACTCATTTCAGGAAACTAGGCGTATGTCGCACATCACTACTTCACAGGAGCGGCATTTGAACGTAAACATACATTTTTGATCAAAATGCATTTTTGGCAGAAATGCCTTCTGGAACATGTGAACTTTGATGTGCCTTAATAACTAACTTGGATTCCATCCATAAATAGGAATACAATTGTTAAATTACGAGCCAAGTTGGTTTAGCCATGGAAAAAGMCAGGAACCTTCCTGCTAGCCATGATTGGCTGAGATAATGGATGGGCTGGACATGCCGAGAGATGAGTTTAGATTGGTCTGCCATATAGCTGCTATAAAGTGAGCTGTTCAGTATGTGTTGACAGTCCTTTCTACCACACCGTTTTTGAAAGATATAAAATGTTAGCCATCAAGAACTACAAAAGTTTTGCTACTTTTCTCAACAAGATTGACGCCCTGAATTTAGCAGGTGCGATTGACAGATCAGTTGGAAAAAAGTGATGGGCAACTTTATGCACACGCCACGGTCAGTGTGACCCGGAGTGACTTGACACAACGCTGGCCAAACACGATGTAGCTACAAACAAAACTTAGTTAAATGGTTCCCGTCTGCCGTGAAGCATTCATCCATGTATACGGGTCAGGGTTGAGCTACATTTTAAGATATAAGGTTCAGATTTAGTCAGAAAGTCGTTTTTATTGCAAGTTAAAGCTTACTGTTAGTTAGCTAGCAAACTTTAGCTTGCTGGCTTGCTTGCTACCGTTACATGTATGATCTGTGTAGAAATATTATTTGAATCAGAAATCAATGTGCATTGCTAGTTATAGCCTAATGTTAGCTAGCTAACATTGAACCTATTTTGTTAGCTTTAGCTACCTGCAGATTCATACTACAGCTATTAAAATATTTGTATTGGTTGTAGTATAAATTGGGATTATTTCGGTTCATTGTTTAGCTAGCTAGCTAGGTAGCTACATSTCTAAACAAAAGACCCCACTTCGGCCCGAGAATTACATGACCCATCAAATTAGCCAGGTGTGTCTGGGGGTGATTACGGCCATCTATTGTAATTCATGAACATGTATACATGTCCAGACAATAGTGACCCATCCACTTAGCTAGATGTGGCTTGGGGGTGTTTATAGCATTTCCTTCACATGACCCATCAATTTAGACAATTGTGTCAGGAAAGTGTCATCTAACAATTACAAAATATTTATAAAATAWTTTTTTTCTGGACACTTTCTGTTTTTGATATTGCTACTATGCAAGTAACCACTTCACTATACCGTTTACACCTTCTGTATCCTGTGCATGTGACAAATAAGCATAGATTTTATTTGACATAGAGTGTGTTTACCACATGGCCTKACATGTGAATCCTTAAAAATATGGGTGGGGCTAATGCTTAAGAGGGTGTGAACGATGCTGAATGGGTGTAGACAAAGAGGAGCTCTTCAGTAGGTGAACCAATTTCTCAAAAGTGGGTTTATCAACTTTCAAAGCATAATTACTTTCACATTGTTGCTTAACTGCTGTGTYTGATATACTACTTGTATCCAATGTAAAAAATAAAGAATAAAAAAATGTTGCTACATAAGACCAAATTGAAGCGGTCGGTCACATTTTTACTCCTGAACTTATTTAGGCTTGCTTATTGACTCGAGACATTTTAGCTTTCCATTTTTAATTAATTTGTTAACATTTCAAAAAACATAATTCCATTTTGACATTATGTATTATGTATGTATTAAATAGTGTGTGTAGGCCAGTYACACAAAATCTAAATTMAAATAATTTTACATTCGGCTGTACCACAACAAAATATCAAAAGTCAAGGMGCATGAAWACTTTCTYAAGGGGCTGTAGCCACAATTGTCTTAAAAAGCCAAACGTAACACAATATCTGCCTATTTATATCCATTAATATTGCCCCTGTAAGTCTGTTAGCCAAAATGATATCTGTCTTCTGGGTAGACAAAAAGAATTTCCCCAAAACCTTCTCAATAAAATGTTAACTACAAAGTAGGCTTACCTGGCAGAATTATATCATGATTATTTGTATCAATCGCATGTCATGACATAATGCAGCTGCAAAAACATGCTAGACCAGCACATTCCTCTCTCTAAAAGGTTATTACACTCAAAAAGTATATTCTGATGTGATTTAAGCATTGACATGGACTCACAACATCCAATTCCATTGTRTCTCTATGAATAATAAAAWAATGTTGAGAGAAAAACMGAAAAAAATCCCAAACCAGCTAAATTAAAAGCGAGAAAATGTATGATTAGCTCGCGACATGTTTCATKATTTGAAAGTAGCTCTCATGCTTGAAAAGGTTGGAGCCCCCTGGTCTAGGCGATCCTATCCGCCAATCAGGGCTGTGTATGTACATATATTAACATTTGTGTCAAGACGACATGATCAGACTGAGCATTTCAATGGCACACACAGTGATTTATTAGACATACAGTGATGAATAAAAACTTTTTTTAAAGACTGCAGGGAAATAAAGACTCAGGGAAATAAATGATAACAAATATTTTGGAAATTATTTTCATGAAATAAACACACGCAGTGATTTATTAGACATACAGTGATGAATAAAAAAAATAKAAAAAYACTGCATGGGCCTAAAGGTACATTCCATCTTGCTGTGGAGCAAATGATCAGTATTGGGAAACAACACAAGATGGCAGGAACATCTCAAGCTGTGTAAGAGCCATTCCCTTCCTCTCCTCAACAGAATGGCTTTACTGTTGAATGCCTTCATTGACATTGGCAGACATGGGAAGCAATGTGACATTAACCACTTAAGTACAGAAAATCACTACTTTCTTCCGGCTCCAAACTCTTACAGCCTCTAAGTAGGTTCCGTAAAGCCTCCTCTAACTCTGATTGCTTGAAAGCTTTCGGACAGCCTTACAAACACTGGAATAACATCCTACAGCCTCAATTCATTTATCGAAATGTGTAATCTTATCCACAAAATAGTAAATGCATGAAMTGCTCTTTCATTCAAAACAGAAAACAAGGAATTAGAAATAAACATCAAAAAGTATATTTTCAATGAGAAAGTCCAGATTGAAAAAACAACCTAATACATCATTACACAGAAAAAATGGGATTCCTAATTGCCAGTCTGAGATGTCAGTATAGTACAATATAGTACAATATAGTACGTTTATGACAATTATTTCAATCACTTGGACAGACATGTTCACATAAAAATGAAATAGGGCCGTGCTTATCACACATAGATCAGCAGAATAATATATACCACATATCCACACATTACACACATCAATAAATATGCARGCGCAGCACAGTGGTAATGATAACCTTTGTGAAAGTGCAACATAAAAGAACATTGGGGTCACAGAAGAAGAAAAAAAGAAGGAAAAGAAAAGAGACACCCAAACATGAGAACAGGTTACATTATATTGGTATGCCTATTTTTTTTTAAACGATGAAGATGGAACCAGGTTGAATTCCCCTGCTTTGGCAATAGCCAATAAATGGTTCCCAGCTCACACTCTGTTCACCATGAAATTACACAACCTGTTAAGTGTTGTCCGGGGAACGCGGCAAGTCACTGGAGAATTAATGAAATGACGTGGTGGATGGAGAGAAATTGCCTGTATAACCTATACAAGGTGCCCTTGTGAAATGTCTAAGAATAAGTCACACAACTGAAACGCAGCAGGCAAAGTCACCACTAAGAGAAGTCTACCTGTGCTGTGCTTTCAAGTTTACTACATTGTGGTCCTAAGGAAACAAGGGCAGCCATCGGCTCACATTTCACCACCAAAGGAACATGCACAGTGGCAAGACTATGTTTTAAAAATATATATATGATTCCATGGCACACTGCACTCCTTATATGGGTGGGTAAACAATAAAGTAAACAAGTGTTTGGTGAAATGAGGATGTGAATAACATCTTGTTTCTTACCTGACTAGACTGCCAGTGACATCAGGATCGCGGGCTGTGACTGTTCCTATAACCGTGTTGATGGGGGCATTCTCATCCACCTGCAGGACAAATGTGGGCTTGGAGAAGACAGGGGGTTCATCTGAATCTTCCACTGCAATCTTCACCGTGGCTGTATCCTTGAAGGGGGCGCCACTGTTGGGATCAAATCGAATGTTGGCCGCCTCCACCTTCAGTGTATATGACTTTTTAGTCTCGAAGTTCAGGGGCTGTGGAAAATGACAGAAAACAAATACCTTTCACTGATGTCCAAAGCAGCAAGAAAAAAATGCGCTTGATGTGGATTGAGAAGAACTTTCGGAGTTGAAATTGAATAGCGTGATCTCTGATCCTATCAAAAACATTTAAGGAAATAATCCAAGCACAGGGTGGAACAACATTTGTAATTATTAGCAATAACCACAATCTCACCCCAAGTAATCCATGTGTTACCAATTTGTTTTGTGARATCTGCTCTAGGATAGAATAAGGCTGTAAATAAGGTTAATCTAATCTGGTATCACACCAATCTGGTTCAAATGTGTTAGGAAATAATTAAAATAATGTTATTTTTAGATTTGTGCTACCTGAAAATATAATTTTGTGGCTGTGCACTACCATGACGATAACACTGTTACAAAATCATTTGAAGGATAGCAATTATTGAGGCATTATCATCACATGAATAGAAGTGGATGTGTATTCAGGAATTCTAACACAATAATGACATTTCCTAGGGGGAATTGCATTCCTATGAGTACTTCTGTGGCAAGAAACATACCCTTGAAATTACAGTTAGTCTCATTCCTATTTCACAAGGACATTGAGAACCATTGTCCACTACTTTTTTACACATCATTGAATATTTGCAACATGTAAAAACACCACAATTTAACTCTCTGGTGTCTCAGCAACCATCCCAGACTGTCACAATTGTATTTTGAATCACCTCTGGCCGCTCTTATAATACTCAAATAATGGGATCAAGTCACTTCCACGCTCCAAAACCAGGATTTATAGGGAAATCAAAACTGGGCCTTGCCGCTTGAGGGGATCTGAGTTGGCTTTGGGAATGAGAGGGGTTAGCAGAGGGATCAAAACATGTATTCCAGCTTTTCACAAAGAAATTAAAAGAATCCAATGGTCCCCTAGGCTGGGTCGGGCCAGCGCTGGGGCAGTGCCGGCAGCAGGCCCAGCTGTGAAAGAAAAGCAGCTGGGGACGGGGACTGACAGGGGGCTTTGAAGTCCACACGTCTGGCGTCAGGGCACCCGTATGGAGAGGGCCCTGCAGCCCAGTCTTCCGCAGTCTGAGAAGCTATTTGGAGCATTTTCATTATTAACCGCCCTTCCTCTCTCTTCTCTCCCCACCTTCTTCTCCTCCTCCTCTATGTTGAGAGGAGTGAACAGCTGGACCAGAGCAAACATTGGTTTCAAAGGATTCCAGCCTAATACCAAGTATAAAGGAGCCCAGGGCTAGAAGTGTACAGGGATCAATTGTCAGAATGATTACACTGCAGTTAAAGAATGGAATACCACAATAGTTCAACTATTCAGCACTATTTCCTGATCACCACTATTCTGTTTTTGTATTCGATTTACAACAACAATTAACAAGTCAGACTCATTACTGCATTGCAGTTATATTTGTACTTTTCAAATGTTATGCATAATTGACCATACCTTATAACAAAGCAGTATGTTCATTTTTTTTGTCTCTTAACACTGTTTGATCGTTTCAACAAGCGACTCTACCTCGACAGTTTTACCTCAGAATAGAACTTTGAAGATAGTATTCCTATTCTCATCCTCTCAAATGATCCTCAATGACATCTGACCTCTCCACTGAGTCAGCCATATTTGAATTGGCCCTCTATGCCACTCTGCCATTACTCATTGTTTTGGGGGAGGTCAATTCATGCAGCACTTGACTCTCTGTAATCCGGAGAGCAGCACTTTGGTTTTCATATTGATGGAACACGGTAGTAGAAGTGTTAGACRGGCTTGTGTTGCTACAGTATGTGCCCATGAAGATGGGGCAGCTTTTTCACTCCATTTTCCCCATGCTTGTCCCTTGTTGATGTCCCCACCTCAGAGCCCTCCTGTGCCATGCATCAAATTCCCATGAGCCTCGGGATAGGATCTGTATGTATACACATAGGCCATTTAGAGACATCAAAGTTCAGTGCTGGCTGGTGGAGGAAGCAGAACTTCCCACTAACATCCCCCGATAGGCCTGAGGGGTGGAAGATAAAAAGCTTAGACCCAAAACAACAAAGCCACTTCCTAGTTTGTGTTTCTGCAGTCATGTTTAGATCAATATTCTTTAACCTTGCCGCAAAGAGTCTTTAATAATTTGCACTTGGTATTTGACAGCAGTTTATTGAGCTATTTTTGTTGTTGTGGGTGTGGTGGTGCTATTTGCTCCATTTAATCCTATGTTCTTCCACATTGGCTAAGAAAAACTCTACAAGCTGGTGCAACAGGGCTCTGAAACCAAGAATATGTTGTTCAGAGTGCGGAACGGAAGCAGAAATACCAGTTCTGCTAAAGTAATCTGAACTTCACCATCTGGAGATGTAGAGGTGAGAAGAGAGTAGGCAGTTGATTTCCTGTTTTTCACATGCAATCTCATCCATCATGCTATTAGCAATGCAGGCAACAGATTCCAGGCCAAGTATACGAGAATAAAGTGACGAGGCAGAGCCACAGCACTGCTGTCACTGTGAAATACTAGAGGGAAGTATCTCAAAGGTCTTATTGATCATGTCTAGTTAGTTCTCAAGCCGTCTGTTTTGTTTAGTAGAGTATAATCTATTCAAGGCAGATCATCAGAAAAWATATTATTTCATTTCATCCAATAGTTTGTTCATAGTTACAGGAAGACACAGTGGATGTCCTAATGTAATGTCATTTAGAATCCAAACGCAATGACATACTATCGCACTTGAATGATCTATAGCTCTAACTCTAGACATTAAACTAACCATGAGTCAAGACGTGAGCACACATCCATCACTCATGTATACACTTGAATGCTTCAGGCCTGAAGTAGCTCCTTCTTCTATCATCGCAGTTCCACCGACAAATTGTGATACTGTATATTGCTGTGTAACAGTAAACATTTAGATTGCTGGAGGCAAACATGACATATAATTAGTTTTCCCTTTCGTACATTTAATCATCTACCAAATCAACAGTGTAAATTTGGTAGCTGTTGTTGATATAGTCTTATAGATCAATTCAATGGTGCATTTAATGGGGGCCGCCATCTTTATGCATCTTCGCCATTGAAACTGCTTTGCTTGATACTGTATATGTAGTACAATAGCATTTTTTTCCTCATGGTCAATTTTCATTAAATCATTCTAGATATAGAGCTCTGACCTGTAGCCTGTGTGAACGACCTTCATCCTTTGATACCCCGTCTTGCAACCGACTATTTGGGCCTTGTTTAAGTTGAAGCTGTTAAAGATATGAAGTGGTTGTTGGTGGAACCCTAGGGCAACCCTTACCTTCTTCAGACGAAGGATCCCCTCTTGAGTCTGGGCATCTGTAATGATCTCGAAGACGTCCTTCTCATCACCGTCAATGATGTTGTACGTTGATTTGGCGTTCTCGCCAATGTCCCTATCATTTGCCTTTACCTTGCCACCAGGTTTACCAATGCCAAGCTCCTCTGGGATCACAAACTCGTACAGACCTGAAAAATAGGACACCATATTTATTTCACCTTAACAGTAGATGTTTCCTTATCTATGCATCGTTATAACTAGTACAATTCTGATTATTGTGGAAATTCATGAAAAAACATAACGCAGCAAAACAACAACAAATACATTCAGATTTGCTGATAATGGGTTCTAACTATAGTGTATGGAGAGAGAATTGGACATTTTGTTTACTTTTTGAGAACTTTGGCGGGTTATCGTTGACATCTGTTAGTGTGACAGTAACTGTTGTTGTCCCTGACAACCCTCCCATATGACCACCCATGTCTTTTGCTTGAATGACGACCAGGTACTCCTCTCGCATCTCTCGATCCATCCCATGTAAAGCAATTTTAATAATCGCTGAAAGCAAAAAGAAATTAACATCATAAATATGTTGTTATTGCAAAAAATCAACATAKACAAAAATGAATAAAATGGGGTATACAAAGGCATTCATAACGCTTGACAAGCATCCTTCATAACAACCTTTAAGCACTTATTTTATTAAACAGTAGTGGAATTTCTGACAGAACACCTGGAGAGAAGCTCTGATCCTGTGGATAGCATTGCAAATCAATGTGTTTGATTGCTGAAGTGTTGTACTGCTGTCTGCAAGTAATTTGTGTTCTGATTGAATGGAAATTACACTGTCCAGGTGCGTAATGCACCCTGAAAATCTGAAGGCACACCAAGTATGTGAGGATGGCTGGGGGGTGGAGAATTTAGCATTTTTTGAACAGCTGAAACAGTTTTTACCTGCAATCTAGAGTCATCATTTTTATACTTAATTTTATGTAAAAAAAATGTTTTTTTCTGCACATCTAAGCATACCTCTTGAGCTGTCTGTATCCTCCTGACTGGTGGTTCTTAAAAAAAAAAGCTAAATATGATTCTCTTCATCTCTGTAAAAGATTCAGTCTTATTCGGTGCATTTGGTATTTTGCTTGCTTTTCTAAAGTCTACCAACCTTGCCAGCAGGCATGCCAGCTAAGATAGTTAGACAAGCTAGCTGCTCTAACTTGATTGACAGCCTGGAATGTCTTCTTGGTAGCTAGTTATTGGGAACCTATCTGGCATAGCTAAAGCCAACATTATACAATTGCTAAGTGGCTAGTTGTATTACTGAGAATAAAAAATATACAGTACCAGTCAAAAGTTTGGACACACCTACTCATTCAAGGGTTTTCTTTATTTTTACTATTTTCTACATTGTAGAATAATAGGGAAGAAATCAAAACTATGAAATAACACACATGGAATCATGTGGTAACCAAAAAAGTGTTAAACAAATCAACATTTATTTTAGATTTTAGATTCTTCAAAGTAGCCACCCTTTGCCTTGATGACAGCTTTGCACACTCTTGGCATTCGCTCAACCAGCTTCACCTGGAATGCTTTTCCAACAGTCTTGAAGTAGTTCCCACATATAATGAGCAATTGTTGGCTGCTTTTCCTTCACTCTGCGGTCCAACTCATCCCAAACCATCTCATTTGGGTTGAGGTCAGGTGATTGTGGAGGCCAGGTCATCTGATGCAGCACTCCATCACTCTCCTTCTTGGGTCAAATAGCCCTTACATAGCCTGGAGGTGTGTTTTGGGTCATTGTCCTGTTGAAAAACAAATGATAGTCCCACTAAGCGCAAACCAGATGGGATGGCGTATTGCTGCAGAATGATGTGGTAGCCATGCTGGTTAAATGTGCCTTAAATTCTAAATAAATAACAGACAGTGTCACCAGCAAAGCACCTCCACACAATCACAACTCCTCCTCCATGCTTCACGGTGGGAAACACACATGCGTAGATCATCCTTTCACCAACTCTGCGTCTCACAAAGACACGGCGGTTGGAACCAAAAATCGCACATTTGGACTCAACAGACCAAAGGACAGATTTCCACCGGTCTAATGTCCATTGCTCATGTTTCTTGGCCCAAGTGGTTTCTTTGCAGCAATTCGACCATGTAGGCCTGATTCACCCAGTCTCCTCTGAACAGTTGATGTTGAGATGTGTCTGTTACTTGAACTCTGTGAACCATTTATTTTGGCTGCAATCTGAGGTGCAGTTCATTCTAATGAACATATCCTCTGCAGCAGAGTTAACTCTGGGTGTTCCTTTTCTGTGGCGGCCCTCATGACATCCAGTTTCATCATAGCGCTTGATGGTTTTAGAGACTGCACTTGAAAAAAACTTTCAATGTTCTTGAAATTRTCCGCATTGACTGACCTTCATGTCCTAAATTATCGATGGACTGTCACTTCTCTTTTCTTATTTGACTTGGTCTTTTACCAAATCGGGCTATATTTTGTATACCACCCCTACCTTGTCACAACACAACTGATTCTTTGAAGAATCTTAAACATAAAATATATTTTGATTTGCTTAACACTTTTTTGGTTACTACATGATTCCATATGTGTTATTTCATAGTGATGATGTTTTCACTATTATTCTACAATGTAGAAAAAAAATCWGAAAAACCCTGGAAGGAGTAGMTTTGTCCAAACTTGTGACTGGTACTGTATATATATAAAAAAWYWTTATGCAGAATGGACCTTATTGACTGCAGTGGCAAAGTGCAGAATATGAACAGCTCAGGGCAAGGATAAGCCGCCCAGAAAACAGAGGCCGGTAAAATAATCGAATAAATAATCAACACTTAATAAAGGTCTGCTTTCGCCTGACACACTTGGCATATTATGCCAGATGGGGGTGGAGGGGGGGTGGAGGGGGGGATTTAGACTCTATTATCAGAGTAATAACTTTTATGCTACACTGTCTTGAATAAAGGTTTTTACACTACGCAAATGACTTTGAAGCAGGTAAGAACAACTCTCCCTAAAAGAAGTGCTCACACACACACAAACTCACACGTATGCACGCGCCACACCCACAGACACACATGCACACACACTTCAGTTATCCTCTGTTACTCACTCTACTGTCATCTCTGTTGATCATCGTTAGCTATTCAAATTAATTCCTAATCACTGAGAAGGGTGGAAAGACAAACACTCATTTCCATAGATATTTTCTAGGATTTTTTCTACCGTCCATTAACCAAGTGATGGATTGGGGTATGATGTTTATTTATTTATCAAATGCATTTGATTTCCTTCATGGTGTTGGAAGTGTCAAATGGATTATAATGTTTGTTTTTCCCTTACCTTTTATTTGTCATTAACATTCATTAAAACATCTGGCTCACTTGAATGAGCCATCTGCATGTGCTCAGTAATCATGCAACGCGTACACGCTGATCCTCAAATTGTCCTTTGATAGATAGATTCACGATGCCTTCTCCATTTTATTGTGGTAGAGGTGAGTGATTAAAATGCATAATATTGTTGCGGATGAAACAGGGTTTCTACGTGTAGAAATATGTCTTCATATGTATTATGTACATACAGTTTTGACGTTCTTGGAGCTTGTTTATTGTATGTTGTTTTTCCAAATTGTGAGCAGCTGATTTCCATCTCATTGCTTATTAATGTAATTTCACCATTATTTAATCATGTTGCTTACAGACACACTGTTAACAAGTCGGCTGAAAATGCAATTAGGAAAACAACAAAGTCAAGGTTGAAGAATAAGCAGACGGCAGATGGAATTAAAAAAGATAGCACTGTCATTTAAATGTAACAGTCCTTGAATATCTTGTCGGGAGTTATATCCTCAAAACGCAAATATAATCTGTATGCTGAGTAATTGTCTATGTATGGTTAATATGCATTCAAATGTAAATGTAGCTGAAACAACACGTGTTTTGACTGCCATCCGAATCATGAAAAAAGGAGTGTATCTGTTCAGGGTCAACAACTTTACATGCCATGACCCTGAAAGTTACATTTATTTTGCACTGTTGAGGAAAGAGCTGCAAGTAAGCATTTCACTGTACAGTTTACACATGCTGGGTCAACGCATGTGACGAATAAACTTTGATTTGATTTAGTATTTCACCATGGCAATCCACTCACCAGTGTTGGGGTCTATGGAGAAGTAGGGCTGTCCTTCCAGTATGCTGTACACAAGTTTAGCACTGTTTCCATAGACTGGGTCATCTGCGTCTGTTGCCGTCACCCTAGTGACTGAGGTACCTGTATATGAGAAAGGGCACATTATTAAAAATAGAGTGGACTTCTGACACCCATAATCACTCCTTACAGCTAGCTTCTCCCCCTGTAATCATCCTGGTTCCACTATAAAGCCAGAGGTACTTATTGGTAAGGTTAAAGACAACATTATTGCCAGACACATGAATGACACAGCATACTGTGCTACAACGTCCCAACAGAGAACACTATCTTACAGTGAAGGCTTTGAAAAATGAACAATAAAGAGCAGGGCTGATGCTGATGCCCAACTCGTCATTAGTCTGTGGCTCGGGCGGGAAGAGAATAAAAGGAGGAAAGCTGTTCGTAGGAAGCAACTTGACAGTACAGATGGTATGGTAATTTATTTTGTAAAATATGTTCTCAGGTGTTCTGACAACATCGGTAAATGTTCATGGTTACAGAAGGCATCAGGCCTAGCCACAGGTATCCAGGCCTGTTGTCTGCAGGAGACAGAATGGGTCATAGTGGGGGACAACACTAGTTAAGGCCACCTCTGTGCCTGTCATTAGGCTATGCCATTAATCTGGCACAAACAAAGTAATAACACCAGGCCAGTTTAACATGGTGCTTCTCAGTTTTAATATAAGGATGTTGACTTTTTTCTATTCTAGTTGATTTCTCTGCTGATTGTTGTTAGGACCATTGAAAGAAAAGTTGTGGAGTACAGGTGGAGATGTTTCCCTCATGCAGCTGCTGGCAAGGAACACACAGTCTGTTGGCCTAAACTTCTCTGTTGTACCTTGTATCACCTGGCTTTGGGACTTGGCAAATGTTTTTGAGGCTGAGAGCATGAGTTGTGCCTTTGTAGATACAGACATTCTGCAGTTCAGAATATGTGGTGCTCATCATCTGTTTTACAGGTACACTGAATAATATTCTCATGAGCCTGTTCATATGACATGTTACAGAATAAAGACCCAATCCAGTAGAATTTCAAGACTGTTTCATGAGAGAGGGTCATTAAATATTGCACATGTGGGGAATGCATTTCCTGTTTATACAGCCAAAACATGTCAAGCAATGATTAATAGTAACCCTGTCCTCCCTTTTACAATAGCAAAACAAAGCATATAGACCATCATTGCACTTTGACTCAAAAACCTGCTTTGCTATTGCTACCCAATTATTTCACATAGAGAGCCTCAAGTGGCCCTTTGAGACATGTGTTTGTTAGTAATGTATGTGCTGTGATGACCCTTACTGTTGCCAGGGCTTACCTTTACATTTCATACTGCTTATTATTTCTGTGTGTGTGTGTGTGTGTGTGTGTGTGTGTGTGTGTTGTTGTGTGTTGTGTGTGTTGGTGTCGTGTGTGTGTGTGTGTGTGTGTGTGTGTGTGTGTACGTGTATGCGTGCTGGAGATGAGCTACGTAGTATCAGACCCTTTCATGACATTTTATGCAATATCATTCATATACACTGTTTTCCCTGTGGTCGAAAATCACAAAACAGCTTCAAATACTGTTACAATACCAGAACTGTAGTAAACCTAGATTCATTGAAGTGTCACAAAGTCTTTGTTTAGGGAATGGGCAGGGAATGTATGGAACTAACACAAATGAATTACAAATGAAGTACTATTGATGTATTCAACAATAAAAATGAGTCTATTCCTGCAAAGCTGGTTGAGAATAATGTATATTGCATATGCTATAGGTATTTGCCAATTGTCAAATGAAATTAAGACAGGACAGGAAATTGCTCCACTTTTCAGAGATAATAAGTCTTATCTGCCTAAAAGGTAAATTGCTAATACTACAATGGCAGTGGGAAAATGGAGCCATATTTGCATTTAATTATGAAAGCACCTTCATACTTCTGATTGCTTGGAAGGTGTGTCTGCAGCAAATAGCAAATCCAAACTATGTGACAATACATAGGGATTGAAGTGTGGAACAAAACAGTGGAACTAGTGGGCCATGAAATAGCCCCCTCTACCTTTTTCCTTACAGAGGTGTACATTCTCCACTCCTCTGATAAAAAAAATATGAGGGATTAAAAAAGCTTCTGTTTGGCACGGTTTCAAATCAGTACAGATTAGCCTGTCCTTCCTGGATATTGTACCGAGAATTCGGGGACACTCATGACTGCAGAGTTGGATGCACCTCTGGGCCCTTGGTCGAGGAAACTCAATTGTGAGAATATTGTCTCTGGTTTGATTTGATGCCTGTAGCCCACCGGTGCAATTACAAAGATGTAATACCTATCAACTTTAGGAGATGAAAAATAACAATCGCTTATAAAAATGAAATTCCAAAGCTGATTTGGGTCTGTGACAAAACCTCTGCAGGTTAGAGGCCTAAATCGACTGATGTGTGCAGTCACACTACTGACGTTAAATTCTCAAACAAATGTCACTTACAGTATGTGGTAGTATCTGAACTACCTTTGAGATGATTGGATGAATCCATACTATTCCCCTGTCTAAAGACATGTGTCATGGACTTTGTTTTCTTCCAGTAGCCCACAAACACCCAGAGATGCTACAGGTTGTGTTCTTGTGGTAAACCTAATGTAATCTCATTAATATTAACTAGAGTACTGAGGACTTATTGCTACACAAATTATGAAAACAAATGTTATGCCCCACAGGTTATGAAACTACTAAGCAATTAGGAGTTATGGTCATGGTCTTTATGATGTGAAAGCTAGCGTTTCAAGAGCAAGGGCGGAATAAAGATGTTGGGTTATGTCCTTTTGTCTCATCAGATGAAAAACTAAGAGGGCACCTCCCATTTACTGTGTACACTGCTACAGTGATAGAAAATCAATAGGAATCTTCCTTGAAAACTGGAGAGGGGATAAATCCAGAGGTTTAGTGATGTCAGTTGTGGCACGGTGGCAGTGGGAGCTCTTGGTTAGTGCAATGGCTTTTGTTTCCCAGTGTCATAATTGTTTCAGTCTTGCCAGGGACCCATGAGGCTAACAGGACGTCAGACAGGCTATCCTGGTTGGCTCGCCACTGACAGTGAGGGAGAATGGGGCTCTTTGGCCACATGTACATCTATGCAGTCACTGAGACATAAGGAAAGTAGTATCCAACTCTAAAACCTTGGATACACCAGTGCTGTTATCTCACTGTGTCTGCACTGTGGGGTGCACATAGACTACGGTGTCTGTCTCCAAGAACACCGTGCTCAGTGGTTAGAATGGCAGAATTATTCATGTCTAGCCTCATCAAAATGTACCATATTTTCTATCTGAGATTGCAAATAATATACAAATAAATATTATGAAAATAATGTCCTTGAAATAATTACTAATTTATATCTTCACATATTTATACTCAAACGTATTGAATAATACAGTATGTGAATTAAGTTTCAATGACTCATCAGGTTGATGAATGGATGTTCCCCAGGTCCATCATCTCCTCTGGTTTCTAGGTCAAATCAAATGAGTGCCAGTCCTCAACTGGCTGACCGGTAGTCAATGGTCTATGAATGCACTAGCCTTGTGACAAGAGAATGACCATGTATTGAATATCATCAGATAGATATTGGCGCTGTTATCTTTTGTGGCTAAGCCACAATAAAAAAATAGCTCATGGTCAGACTAAGAGACTTGTGTGGATTGGCTAGCTTGCTGTCCTGAATGCTGCTGCTGTATGACCCAGTTGATTGAAATGCATAGACTGGGAAACACATTAAGCACTGTCAGGCCTGTTGTCAAATGAAAATAGCAGGCCAAAGCTCTTGAATATAGAAATAGGATAAACAAGGTTCAGTAAACAACCATCTACTGTAGGTGCAATACCATATTTGGAATGCTACAATGTATTATCAGAGTTGTCAACCAGGTTCTATATGGGTTACACATTAACTTTGAAGCAGATGGATCTGATGGAAATTCTGAAACAAATCAGTATGGAAATGACTTGAAAGTGTCAACTTTGTCATCTGCCATTCAACATGGAAGTCCAATTTCCCACCCAATGTTCAATCCAGTATGATTTACAACTAGCACTGTCATTGAAAATGGTGTTACAGCACATGCCATATTGCTCATTAGGAGACATGAGCACGTGGTAAAAGTCTGACAAGAAATAATAATCAGTCAGTAAAACGTTCTCTCCCTCAACAGATCACTCATCATAACCCTGGTCATGCATACTCATGCTTAACATTGTGTGCAAGTAGGGCTACTTTAATGGATACGAGGAAGAAATGAAAGACAGCACTGTCAGGGCAGTCTGAATCTATGATGATCAAAATCCATATGTTTACATCAAAGAAGTGTTGAATATCAGAGAGATAATGTGTAGGCCGAGACAGGAAACTAGAGAATATCCACAAAAAATTGCTCCCCTGAGCCAGTGATGGATAGGGTACGTCATGCTTGTGAAGTGTAAGTGACTGTCACACATAACCACTTACATTGTCATTTTTGCAGAACAATTAATGGTATTTTTCTAAGACACAGAGGAAGCCTTCACTGAGAAACTAGAAGGGAATGTGTGTGTGTGTGTGTGTGTGTGTGTGTGTGTGTGTGTGTGTGTGTGTGTGTGTGTGTGTGTGTGTGTGTGTGTGTGTGTGCTGGTGTGCTTGCGTGCGGTGCGTGCGTGCGTGCGTGCGTGCGTGCGTGCGTGCGTGCGTGCGTGCGTGCGTGCGTGCGTGCGTGCGTGCGTGCGTGTGTGTGATTGTAGGGGGAGTGACAAGGAAACCTTACAGAACAAGCAGGCTGTGGAGTGTGAGCTGTGACAAGCCGTTTACAGGAACCACAGGAACAAAACAATTAAGAGTGTCCTTTGTTCACCGCTGATGGCTGTGACTATGCCGCCATTTTAAAGTGTTGTGTCATTGATTCACTTTAATTAGTTCTTAGGAAATGTGTGCAACATGCAGATAGTTCAGGGAAGAAAGTTAGAGACGGAATGGGACACTTCACATATTTAATTGCTCCCAGGACAGTTATAATGGCTGGGCAATAACAAATGAAAAGTCATGGTATATGTTCTAATGAATATATTCATCCTGAGTAAGTGACCATAATGGTGTTCTTTCCAATACTCTAACAGCAAGGGGTGTAAATATTTAGTACAAATTATGTTTTCGAGAAACAAGTTACAATATGCTGTAGGAACAGTTCTGGAAAGTGATAGTGTGGTTAAGGTTTATTCAATAGACTGAAACTGGCCATGGTCAACAGAGACTTGAAACCAAGAATGACAGTGTTACAATAATGGCCAAAGCACTACACTGACGCAGACAAATACAGTGTAGCACATTGTTTTTGCATACCTAGATTTGCATTGTAAATTGTCTTTGTCTTGTAAAATGTATCCAAATGACCCCTACGTCGCACTACAACGCTGTAGTCAAAGGTCCCATAACCAGGGGGGCAGCAGCTGAGGGTGAGCCTAGGACTTTTGAATGGCACATAGGACCAACTACCACAGGTGTAACCTTTGACATGGGTCTGACACCTACTAGAGAACTGTATCAAAACATGCACCTTGTACTCGGAGGCAATGTGAGGGTAAGAGGGAACTCCGGAGAACTTATCGTTGAGTCAAAAGGGTTAACATGCTTCCCGGAGGAATCTGAGAGGTAAGACCAAAAGCACTGTACGTGACTTGTGACTCAATGCATCAGTCAGGCATATGGAGTATTTCTACTGCCTCCTGACGAGCAATCCATCATTGGGAACACACAGAGTGTGGGCACTTACACTACGTTCCTATAAAATGCATACGCAACGCACACAACAACACACACACACACACACACACACACACACACACACACCACACACACACACACACACACACACACACACACACACACACACACACACACACACACACACACAACACACACACACACACACAACACACACACACACACGCACAACAGATGGATCTCACAAAGAAGAGAGCAAATACAATGGAAAGCGCCTCCAAACTCCAAGTCATCTCCTGCTTTGTTTACACTCCTGAAGTGAGGTGAAATTTTAAAGGGCAGCCAATTACCCAGAAGCCCTTATGTGAGATAGTACTACCTGTTCACTGACTGGTGCTGGATTGGCTACTGTGGACACCAGCCTATGACTGTGGAGAAACCACAGACTGGTTAAATCGATACTCCGGCGTAAGGAGCAATGCAACTGTCAATATTTACTAACAGTGAAACTGGAATATGGCACTGTGCTGCAAAAAAACAAGCCAAATACCAACAAGAGCAAGGAGGTGAAGAAAAAAAACACTCCTCAATGAATTATCAATCTATAACAGGCTGAGTGCTGTTTAAAGGTTTCCACACACAGGTTAGAGAAGTGGTGGAGAAGCATGAGCAGAGGCAGTGTAACAGAACATTGGCTTTCGTTAATGGGACAGGCATCTGTGAGGATCACAAAGGCTCCACATACAGGAGATTTACCACTTGATCTCACGTTCTTATCTGGTTTCTTTTTCAAATGACCTTGCTGCATAGACTTTTATGCCTTCCCTTTATTCTCTGCTGTGATTGGATGGGCCTCTTTGCTCAAGTCTCTGCCACCTTGATGAATGTGTTTCCCTCCCATTTATGTGTCTGTGTGGAATCCCCGCCACCAGCCATGCCACATGAATCTTCTGCTGGGCCCCTTCAGGAAGTGTTAGCAGAGGAGTGACACTCTCAACCACACAAAAAAAACTCATACATGTGTGTTTATTGAAGTGATACTCAGAAAGCTCTTTACTTTTGTGTGTGTTCTCCACTAAGGAGATGCATACTTAAGTTACTGTGGGTAGAATCATGGACCTTGTTCTTCTCTAGTAAGTGTTTACTTTGTGTACTGCCTTTAGTAATAAAGCCTTTTAAAATGACTTTAAAGATAAAAAATTTAAAACATTCTCCACAGGATGCAATCAGTGCTTTTTCATTTGGGAGAGCACAGTTGGGCGCCTGTGGGGACCAAACAACTATGGTTTGTACCTCTGACAATTAATAATGCAGACAGAGAAAGATGGGAGGGCATAGGATCCTGCACTCACTGCTGAGTACTCTACAATCACCAGGAGCAAGAAGAGCATGAGCCTAGACAACTGTTCCCCGAACGCATTCCTTCAAACACACACACACACACACATGCAATCAGTGCTTTTTCATTTGGGAGAGCACAGTTGGGCGCCTGTGGGGACCAAACAACTATGGTTTGTACCTCTGACAATTAATAATGCAGACAGAGAAAGATGGGAGGGCATAGGATCCTGCACTCACTGCTGAGTACTCTACAATCACCAGGAGCAAGAAGAGCATGAGCCTAGACAACTGTTCCCCGAACGCATTCCTTCAAACACACACACACACACACACATAGGAAAGAGTTTGGGGGTGAAAACAAGTGAAACACAGTGAGAGAGATACACAGAGATAGTGGGGAAGAGAGGCAGGGAGTAAAAAGAGGTAGGCTTGCAGAGCAAGAGCGAGAGGGAGAGCTGTAGAGAAAAAGCCTCAACGCAACATTACATATCTGCAGCTCTCCTCCTGCATAATTAATGGGTGGAGCAATATTATGAACTGAAGAATGTCTGTGAGGAAGCAACCTGGCGTCCCAGCAGATATGAATAAGCATTGCCAATGCTGGGGTGCGAATTAGAACACTTCACATTCAGCAATCACTCCCCGTCTCACTCCCACCCATCAAGCAGCCTTTGGGTTTCCCTGTTCACCTCTAGTCAATTCATAATAGGGTTGGGCGGTATCCAGATTTTCATACCGTTTCTGCACTATACTGGGGTATACGCTATTACCTAATGTGCACAGAAGGGGCACTCACTCTCTAGATCCCAATCCCCTGAATTCTGATCACCTGTTCACACACCTGTATGTCATTATCACACACTATTTAGTTCAGTTCTTTGCACCCCATCATAGTGAGGTATTGTTTGTTTAGTGACACACTTCTATGCGGAGCTCTGTTTTTGCCCCAGTATTTAATCCTCCTGTGTATGATAGTTTCGTTATTAGCCTTTTCCCTGCCTGTACTGTTGCCTTTTTGGACCCCCTGTGTATGACCTTCTGCCTGCCCCTGGATCCAGCTACCTGCCTCCTCCTGTGGTCCTTAACCAATAAACCTGCTGCGCCCTGCACTTGAAACAAGCTCTCTGTCTCCAATTGTGTTCATTACAACATCAAAATATATATATGTTAGGAAGGTGACATGAGCACCTCACTGTGTTTTTACATGTGAGAACTGGACTACGCTTGCCAGCTAAATTAAGCATGTAAAAAGCTAGGCAGCATAAATGTAATATCAATGTAAATCATATGACGGCAGCTACTGTATACACTGGGCCTTGATTAGGCCTGTAGTATCACATATAGCATGTTCCATTCTCAGCATGCTCTCCATTCCTCCCTTCTCCATCATGAGAGGGATAATGTCAGTGTCGAGCATTGTACTGATTACCTTGTCAAAGGGGATCAGTCGCATCACTCCAGCCGACACAATGCTGCCCAGACCCATTAGCACTGGCCTTGGGTGTTTATGTACCTTCCTCTCACCACAAGAGCTGCCCGGACAAAAACACACTTCAGCTCATTCATTTCCCTCTCTTTTATCACATGTTGTCTCTTATCTCTTCTTCGTTTTTTTGGGATTCATGGGTGACTTTTGAAAAGCGCCAGTCGGGGGTTTTGTCCTTCGTTTCATTGAGCTCTTTACCATTCATCCGCAGAGCCAATCTTATGCAGAACATATTGAAGGGCATCATTACCTGGGAGCCTGTAGTTTTTGTTCACTCACCAAGGAAGACCAAGCTGAGGTATTAGAGAGGGAGAGATCAGGRTCAACCACACAGGGGAGCAGGACAAATGACACGCAAACAACAGCAAGTTTGGAACTGCAGGGCACAGTTGTGTTAATGCAGTTGATGGTATGTTAGGTGTGCCACAGAGTGCATGCTACATAGAGAGCCTACAAACCGTATGCTACAAAGAACAAATGCCTTAAGCTTTGAAAGACCAGAGACTCATCATATTACATGCATAATTCAGAGTTACGCCGGATAATAAATAACATGTGATGAATAAGTAATGTGTGAGTCAGTGTGTGTGTGTGTGTGTGTGCGTGCGTGTGCACTTTCATTATTTTGGTACAACCCGACAGATGATTCAGCTAGGTGATTGATTAAATTGAATGATGGCAGAACCAGTCCAGACATGTCTGTTGTCTCTGCATATTCACACTGTTTGTCTGACAAAACAACAAATTCCCAAAACTTGAAATTGTTTTCCATCATCCAACAAGCCATATCAAAAGGCTGTTTCAGAAGATGAATATAGATTTGTATATAAGCATAGGCACCCATATAGAGAGAGAAGAGAGAGAAGAGAGAGAGAGAGAGAGAGAGAGAGACGAGAGAGAGAGTGGAGAGCAAGAGAGAGAGCAGAGAGAGAGAGCGAGAGAGACAGCGAGAGAGGTGAGAGAGAGAGCGAAAAAGAGCGAGGGAGAGAGAGAGAGAGAGGACACTCCAAATGCAGAATGAGGTGAAATAGAAGGAGCAAGTTATTTACAGCTAGGCCCAGCTTGTCTGTGAAGTCCCCTCTGCCTTGGACTCCTGTCCTATCCCTATTTAGCAGCATCGAATGGGCTGGCTGGGCTGAGAGAGTCACTCCAGGTTCACTGGCCTGACCCCTGCCTCAGCTGAGGCCATGGGCCTTCTACAGCACCGTGCCTGGCCTGCACGGCAGATGTGACTCTGCTATGGCCCAGCTGCACACGGTGTTAAAGGCCCACAACCCCCTGCCTCCCTGCCCATCTGCCAGAACCTAGAGTCCTGAATCAGAAAGGCGAGTCACACCAGACAGAAGCCCTGTACCAATGTTCTCCACCAAGTTGTTACAGTTGAAGACCATGGTCTAAAAATGTATGTTTTCAAAGATAAGACTATGACCCTCCAATTAAGCTACAATGTTCCATTGCCAKTACTCCAAAGCCACGGTTTTGTTCAGAATTGACACCAAGATCWGCGTTATACTACAAAGATCTGATCATATGTTTGATGAGATCAAGCAAGGAAAATGTAACACATCTGGRCTAAATGGAGCGTGCAATAGTATCAAAATAGCCTTGCTGTCCTGATATGAATCTGACACCTGTAATGTGTTGAAATATTGTGTGTAAGAGCATCTCACAGTTGACTAATGTAACCCATATCTGAGTCTTCACCTATGTCCCTTTGCTTTTTTCACTTGTGATCGATGCATCTCCTCACATGCTTTGATATAAAAACGTGTTATGTTTGTCACTCTGTATYTGTTTCATTTATGAAGTTGTGTTAATATTAAAATGAGGTGTCTAATGTACGTATACTGTATGATAATGTGCCCAATGGAAGTCTGCATGTAGCACTCAMTTCCATACGTCTCTCCTTGATCAAGTCAAAATCAATGATGACAACTCTTTACTTATTTCCCAAGCTGCCATCATTGATCAATGCATAATCAGAAATATCATTAGAGCCACAGACCGTGCCTGTTAGTCCTGTTACCGATGTTCATAATAACTTTCAAAATGCAAATGAACTCCAGGTAATCTATTAATGTCACTTCAATTTCATGTCTGTGCTCCAATTTAGCAGATCCTGACACGTTTGCACGCCTGGTGCTTCTGTACACAGGCTCATTTTACAGGGGGTTGAGAGCGGCCGCGCTGCGAGGAGAGGAGGGCTGAGGAGCGACATGCCATCTGTCTCTCCACCAGTTTATTAATCGCCTTGATAATGAAGCAGGCACAGGCAAAGCTCCCGAGGCTTCACGTTGGAGTTTTAGGAMGCAAAACAACTTTCCAAGTTTATTTCTCTGTGTAGCAATTATTGTCCTTCACACCCTTTCTTTGGTAGAGAGGAGGGTCAGACGACCTGATTCTAATTACCTGAATCGTCACTTCAAGCAGACTCTGTAATTTAAACTACATCACAATCCCCTTGTTAGCTCCAGAAGGCAGGGAGCTCTATAATTCCAGCGTATGTTTGGAGGACCTAGTGGGGGAATTTGCTTGCTTGTCTTGGCCTTAAAGTCAAAGACCCCATTAACAAGAAAACAGATCCAATAATCCAATGAGATTTGTCCAATCCGTGCAAATGATGCATAATTCCCCTTGTGAGAAGACCTATACCAATAAGTAACAAACTCATTTAGAATTTAAGACAAATTGAATATATATAAATATCATGAATATAGATACAGCATTTTCACACTTCCAGTATCATAAAATGAATGGATGAGTATAGTGTGTTACATATTAATGTATAATAATATAAAACCTTTAACAGGATATTTGGTGCTTGTTTGATTGTTTATTTGCCCACACTCAAAGGTTGATATGAAGATGTACGAAATATTACTATGACAGACACCCCAATAACTTCCCGTTTGAGATAATGTTGAAGACATTCAATCAGGTGAAAAAAATCAATCATAAAAAAAATGTGTTTAATGCTCTAATGTCCTCTTAGAATGAGATCATTAAGTGTTACAGTCAGGGAATGAGATCAGCGTAAGATAAGAGGAAAATCTCCTGTAGGTTGAATCACCAAGGAAGTAAGTCAAATAAATGTCATGACATGTACTCTGRASRCTTTTGTCTTTCAATGGAGAATGTTAGTWCACCAATAYCAAAACCAAAACTGTAAATGGTTTTATTTTATTTGTTACTCAATAAATTATATAATATGAAGTGAACAAAGCTACGATTCTTATCCAGCTCTCCTTCAGAAAGAACAAGGCATTCTCCTGCYTGTTCTATTAACCTTTGTGTTCGCCTGCACACTGGAAACATGAAGACCTTACCAGCACACGTCACATATGTCTCCTGCTAGTGGTAACTGCCTGCCAAGGTTGTGATGACACTGGGGCATTGTATAGCCTATATTTGAATGTGTACTATTGAGAGGCTTGTCAGCCCAAACATTTTTAAAAGCTAACCTTTATTTGATAAAGCTCCAAATAACAGCTTACGGTTTTGGAATTGACCTCAAGCTCTTTTTAATACTTTTGAGTTATATGTTTTTGTCAGAAATCCAACATTCTCTATGTTAATAAGAGTTTATTTTCCTCCGTTTCCGCAGTAGACTTTATTGGAATTTTTAAGCACAACATGAAAATAGAGCATCAGTGAGTTATATATAAAATCTCATTTTAGTGTGATAGAAATTAAACACAAAAGATTGATGAATATGAGACGGGAGATGAAAAAASACTGAATGTTTGTTTGTGTCTTTATGTCCAGAGCTTTTGATTCCTTCCATAACACCACAACACATAAAAACTTAACAAGATGGAAACAAGTCATTTTCAAAAAGCCTTTCAAGCTAACAAGAGAACATTGGTGAATGTTTAATTAATCAGCAGTGAACAAAAAAAAAGAAATAACAAAAGCCACCAACTTCCAGTTTTATATTGCATTCCCATTGGCAAATTCCAGTCTCTGCAGTCAACTAGCACTTTGCTTTTCACCCCACTACTAGCAATTCCCCTCACTTCACTGTCAAAACTCATGGATAAATACAATGAGCATTTCAATTGAGAACAGCACACTACAGTTAATTCGGAAGCCATTCAGACCCAATGACTTTTTCATATTTTGTTACATTACAGCCTTATTCTAAAAATGATTAAATATTTTTTTTCCATCATCAATCTACACACAATACCCCATAATGACAAAGCGAAAACAGGTTCCTAGAATTTTTTGCAAATATATTAAAAACAGAAAAAACATATTTACATACGTTTTCAGACCCTTTGCTATGAGACTCGAAATTGAGCTCAGGTAAATCCTGTTTCCATTGATCATCCTTGAGGTGTTTCGAGAACTTGATTTGAGTCCACCTGTGGTGAATTCAATTGATTGGACATGATTTGGAAAGGCACACACCTGTCTATTTAAGGTTCCACAGTTGACAGTCCATGTCAGATCAAAAACCAAGCCATGAGGTCGATGGAATTGTCCATAGAGCTCCCAGACATGATTGTGTTGAGGCACAGATCAAAGGAAGGGTATTAAAAAAATAGCACAGTCGCCTCCATCATTCTTCAATGGAATAAGTTTGGAACCACCAAGACTCTTCCTAGAGCTGGCCGCCTGGCCAAATTGAGCAATCGGGGGAGAAGAGCCTTGGTTCGGAATGGTCACTCTGACAGAGCTCCAGAGTTCCTCTGTAGAGATGGGAGAACCTTCCAGAAGGACAACCATCTCTGCAGCACTCCACCAATCAGGCCTTTGGAAAATGACAGCCCATTTGGAGTTTTCCAAAAGGCACCTAAAGGATTCTCAGACCATGAGAAACAAGATTCTCTGGTCTGATGAAACCAAGATTGAACACTTTGACCTGAATGACAAGCGCCACGTCTGGAGGAAACCTGGCACCATCCCTATGGTGAAGCATGGTGGTGGCAGCATCATGCTGTGGGGATGTTTTTCAGAGGCAGGGACTGGGAGACTAGTCAGGKTTGAAGGAAATATTAACCAAGCAAAGTACAGAAAGATTCTTCAGGAAAACCTGCTCCAGAGTGCTCAGGACCTCAGACTGGAGCGAAGTTTCACCTTCCAACAAGACAATGACCCTAAGCACACAGCCAGTTCAATGCAGGAGTGGCTTCGGGACAAGTCTCTGAATGTCCTTGAGTGGCACAGCCAGAGCCCGGACTTGAACCCGATCTAACATCTCTGGAGAGACCTGAAAAGAGCTGTGCAGCGATGCTCCCCATCTAACCTGACAGAGCTTGAGAGGATCTGCAGAGAAGAATGGGAGAAACTCCCCAAATACAGGTGTGCCAAGCTTGTAGCATCATAGCCAAGAAGACTTGAGGCTGTAATCGCTGCCAAAGGAGGTTCCACAAAGTACAGAATAAAGGGTCTGAATACCTATATAAATGTGATATTTCTGGGGGGTTTTATTTATAAATTTGCTAAACTTTATAAAAACTTGTTTTTGCTTTGTCATTATAGGTTATTGTGTGTAGATTGACGAGGGGAAAACATCTATTTAATACAACTTTTGACTGGTACTCTATATGGTATCCCCTTGCAGGAATTGGTACTACTCAACGCTGAGGACCATATTTAATATGACAACATGGAATTCATGATGGTAAACCGTAATTGAAAAGTCAGGCAAAAATCTGTTCTATGTTTGTATTATAATGACGTCCAATGTTGTCATCACTATACATCCCAAAAAAATAGCTTATTAAATATCACAATAGTTACCTAAATACCCTACAATTACACATAAAGATTATATTCTCAAARGATGTAGAGATGAGTTTGTATGCCTGCAGAAAGAGAAGTGAAGGCCTTCACTTGACTTACCCACTTGAGACATCTCTGGGACAGAGGCCCGGTAGGGGCCTTCAACGAACTGTGGCGGATTGTCGTTGATATCTTGCACTTTTATGATGAACTCCGAGGGCGGTTCCAGGGGTTGATCGGTGTCTCTGTTAGTGACTTGTGCTGTAAGAGTGTACTCTGCCTTCTCCTCTCTGTCCAGTCTCTTCATGGCATGAATATCTCCCGTAATCTCATTGATGGCAAAGATGGTACCCGCCCCTTCGCCAGCCAGGACATACTTTATTGGTGTGCTGCCAACATCCAAATCTGTGTGTAGCTGAAAAAAAGGAATGAATTGGTAAGTTTCACAATGTATTCTTAAATCATTGGCGTAATCTTTAAGTTAACTGATAAGAGTTTTATGAATGTTGAAAACCAATGTTGGCGCAACTGGCGTAGTCATAAACATTTTTCTTTGTATATATTGATAACTGAGGCCCACTGAGAACAAAACCTATGGTCAACTGATACACAATAGAAAGTGGGTCATGTCTGCTTTATTATCTTATCATGAAGCACAGTATACAAATAGTAATGCCAGCACACATTAGTGCGAAAAATACTCTATGGCCAGAGGTTTTTGTTCTAACCAACATCAAACACTTTCATTGCCTATATGTACAGTGGTGTAAAGTACTTAAGTAAAAATACTTTAAAGTACTACTTAAGTAATTTTGGGGGGTATCTGTACTTTACCTTACTATTTATATTTTTGACAACTTTTAGTTTTACTCCACTATATTCCGAAAMAAAATATGTACTTTGTACTCCATACATTTTACCTGACCCCCAAAAGTACTATTTACATTTTGAATGCTTAGCAGGATAAGAAAATTATCTAATTCACACACTTATCAAGAGAACATATCTGGCCATCCCTACTGCATCTGATCTGGAGGACTCACTAAACACAAATGCTTTGTTTGTAAATTATGTCTGAGTGTTGGAGTGTGTCCCTGGCTATCCGTACATTAAAAAAAACAAGAAGATTGTGCATTCTGGTTTGATGTAAATTTTAGATATTACATTTACTTTTGATACTTARGTTTATTTAAAAAGTAAGACTTTTACTCAATATTTTACTGGGTGACGTTCACTTTTACTTGAGTCATTTTCTATTAAAGTATCTTTACTTTTACTCAAGTATGAGATTTGGGTACTTTTTCTACCACTGCCTATGTATAGAGTCACCTGTCAAGGTCTTTGACACTGCCGTCTGGCAAGCGAGCACACATTGTGTGAACATTAGCGGATTCAAGTACAGACAACCCTTTTCATGTTTCAAACGACTAAAGAGATTTCATAAGGAATAAGATGATAACAGAAATGGAGCTCCAAGGTAAGAGACAGTTTTTTTTTTCAAATGAGGAGCGGATATGGCTGGTTTTATTCTATCCTTATATTAGGAACTTGATCCCAAAGGTAAGTGACTAAGGATTGCAGGGGGGATGGGATCATAAAGTAGAACATTTGAAAATTGGACAATGTTCAGCATCGGTCTGAAACATGGCCAGAAGCGGTGCTCTTTCTAATTTGTATTTTTGTAAAGATCTTGCACCAGAACATCCTATTCAGCAACTTCCATTTCATTTTCTGCCCTGAAATTTGCCAGAGGTATTCCTTTGAGACCATGTTTGGGGACAGAGTAACACGGTAAAATGTGTGTACAAAAATCCAGACCTCTATAAAGCCTCCATGATTGTTTTATAAACCCGTTTTATGCATATACTGTCTCAAAGGTGCTGTTCACAGACACTGACAAAGCACATTCACTTAAATTGTCACACCTTGCACTTTTGTTTTCCTAATTGTGCCATCGTTTCACATGAAAGATGTGGCTCATTAACACAACAGCTTCACATCATTCCACCCACTACAAAACCCTTAAATGAGCCCAAATGAATGTCTGTCAGTTTACTTGTAGGCTATCTCTATGTGTGTTTGTGTGTTTGTGTGTTTGTGTGTGTGTTGTGTGTGTGTGTGTGTGTGTGTGTGTGTGTGTGTGTGTGTGTGTGTGTGGTGTGCGTGCGTGCGTGCGTGCGTGCGTGCGTGCGTGCGAGTGTGTGTGCTTGTCTGTGTTAAAATACAAAGCTGGCAAAGAAAAATCATACACCGGATGAAGGTCTTTCCTTGCACAATTTGATCAATTATACTAATCATGGAACAAAAATAAATATCAGTCGCCCCCCATCATATGAATACATGTATGTATAGTAAGCAGTGAGAAACCTACTCTCACCAGAATGTTTCTAGATACAGTGCAAACTGTCCAGTGTAAATGGTGCCTCTTTCCCTCTCGTAGATGATCTTTACACCACAATGCACAAGTGATCATCAGAGAGGAGAATTAAAGAAAAGGGGCTGACAAGGCTGTCTATCATTATCCAAGTTAGCAAGGCAACAAAACTGCACCGGCAAACAATGACATTCTGGGAACACTTAACCTTAACCGTTTTGTGTTCATTACAAACTGTTCTGTCCACGTTTGCAATTGCAACGATAACGTTATATGGTACAGACACTCAACCACTCAAACCCTCAAACTGCACTTAAGACCAAGTCTGCACTAAATAAGCATAAGTAGATTAACGAGTGGAAAATAACCCAATAGCAATGTTACAACCGCAGCCTTGCATGATAATGAAAACTGCTCACATATCCGGACTTCCCATCGCGCATCTATTTATCTATGTTTATTAGAAACCCCTCTGCATGTAAGAACTCAGACATCACGCTTATTGGCCTGCATTATAGTTCACTGCTTCATTATGAATCCCAATGCACAATGAGGGGAATCATACCCTCTTCCCACTGTACCCCCAATCACTGCCACATGGGGCTGCTTTTACTGTCAAGCTCAGGAGAAAATATGTCACTCCATACTCAAGATGAGCTTTTATAGCAATCGGAGGAACAATAGTGCATCCTAATGAGGAACATCTCATTCCCCTCGGCCTCAGGCTCCACACTTAAGTGTGGCGTTAAGCCCTACATGGCAAATTAATGATTTTGCTCCTTGTCAGGGCAAGTGGTGGAAAAGGCATGTACTGCTCCTCTCTGCAGGGAGAGGGAGTATGAGGGAGAGGGGGCCCTGTCACCCTGTAAGACTGGGTGTCAGCTGGCGTCTAGCATGTCAGAGCAGTTCCCCATCTGAATCTCATCGCAAGGCTCAATTAGGCAGGGTTTCTTTGTGCTGTTCGCCCCGGAAGCTTAAATCCTTATATGCTGATTTGTGTGGTGAAATTCATCCAAAAGTACTTGCTTTTTTTCCCTAAAAATGAGGATGTGGGCTATCTGTGTGTGGGTAGCCAACTGATACAGTTGAAGGTGGAAGTTTAAATACACTTAGGATGGAGTCATTAAAATCTGTTTTTCAACCACTGCACAATTTTCTTGTTAACAAACTATAGTTTTGGCAAGTCGGTGAGGACATCTACTTTTCCAACAATTGTTTACAGACAGATTACTTCACTAATAATTCACTGTATCACAATTCCAGTGGGTCAGAAGTTTACATACACTAAGTTGACTGTGCCTTTAAACAGCTTGGAAAATGCCAGAAAAATTATGTCATGACTTTAGAAGCTTCTGAGAGGCTAATTTACATTATTAGAATCAATTGAAGGTGTACCTGTGGATGTATTTCAAGGCCTACCTTCAAACTCAGTGCCTCTTTGTTTTTCCAAATGCCTGAAGGTACCACGTTCATCTGTACAAACAATAGTARGCAAGTATAAACACCATGGGACCACGCAGCCGTCATACCGCTCAGGAAGGAGACGCGTTCTGTCTCCTAGAGATGAACGTACTTTGGTGCGAAAAGTGCAAATCAATCCCATAACAACAGCATAGGACCTTGTGAAGATGCTGGAGGAAACAGTAAAAAAAGTATCTTATATCCACAGTAAAACAAGTCCTATATCTACATAACCTGAAAGGCGCTCAGCAAGGAAGAAACCCCTATTCCAAAACCGCGTAAAAAAGCCAGACTACGGTTTGCAACTGCACATTGGGACAAAGATCGTATTTTTGGAAAAATGTCCTCTGCGCTATTAAACAAATAGAACTGTTTTGTCATGTTTTGTCATTGATTACATGTCTTGTCCTGTGCTTCCCTCTGCTGTCTTATTAGTTCTTTCTCTTTCTCTCTCTCTCTCCTCCTCCCTCTCTCCCTCTCCGCTCTCTCTCTCTCTATCGTTCGTTCCTGCTCCCAGCTGTTCTCATTCTCCTAACGACCTCATTTACTCTTTCACACCTGTCCCCTATTTTGCCCTCTATTAGAGTCCCTTATTCTTCCTCTGTTTTCGCTTCTGTCCTTGTCGGATTCTTGTTTGATGTTTGCTGGTCCTGTGTCCTTGTTCCGCCCTGTCGTGTTTTTGCCTTCTTCAGATGCTGCGTTGAGCAGGGTCTTAGTCAGCTACGGCCAGTGCCTTCCTGAAGCGACCTGCAGTCTGTTGGTCGCTCCAGTCGTTCCTCTCTTTTGACGAGAGGATTTCAGTTTCCTGTTTGGATTTCCAGAGAATCATTATTTGTTTATACTGGAAAAAGACTCTGTACTATTACGTCGCTTTTGGGTCCTCATTCACCAGCATAACAGAAGAATCCGACCAAGATGGACCCAGCGGACTATGGATTTCTCACATGCCGTCGATTCTCAGGGAGCAATGCTCGGCAGCACGAGCAGGAATGTTTGCTGCTCGTCATGCCGTTTGAGACCCTGGCCGCTCAAGGTCTCCGATCTCTCTGGACAGTTTCAGAGTATCGTCTCGTGCCACCAGCTACTTCCTGTCTTCCGAGTCTCCGGAACCTAGTTAATAACACCACCATGTTACTCTGGCAGCCCACTGAGGTCGTTTGTCTCACCCAGTGTGATATTGTGTTCTCTCTCCAGCCAACACGTACATCTAGTGAGAGAGCTCGGATCGCTTACGTCATATCACTCCTTACTGGTCGGGCCTCGGGATTGGGGCACAGCTATCTGGGAGGCAGAGCTGAGTGTTCTAACGATATTCAGAACTTTAAAGAGGAATGATACGGGTTTTTGATACGTTCTGTTTTTGGGAAGGAGGCTTCCAGGCCCTGGCTTCCCTATTCAGGGTAATCGACCATAACGATTACTCTATAAGAGTTTCGCACTCTGCTGCATCCAGTGACTGGAACGAGCCGGCGTTGCCGCTGTTTTCTGGAGGGACTCCACGCTGAGGTTAAGGATGAGATCTCTCCCGGGAGGTTCCTTCCAGCGTGGACCTTTGATTGCACGCGCCATCCGAATAGAACGACGGGTAGATCTTCGTCACCGAGCTCGTGGAGAGAGCTGCGTAGACGGTGTATCCCTCTCCGCATCTCAACCATCTCCTCCACCGGCTCAGAGACGTGAGCCATGCAGCATGGAGTATTCGCATCTCGACTATAGGAGAGGGAACGAGAGAATCACCAACCGCCATTTGCCTCTATTGCGGTTCTGCTGGACTTTTGTCATGGTCATGGTCAGTAAAAGCCAGAGCTCATCAGTAAGCGGAGGGCTACTGTGAGCGCTACTACTCAGTCTCTCCATCAGATCCTGTACTACCTTGTCGTCCATCTACGCTGGACCGGTTCGGCTGCTTCCTGCAGTGCCTTGATAGACTCTGGGGCTGAGGGTGTTTTATGGACGAAGCATGGGCTCGAGGACATGACATTCCTCTCAGACAGTTAGGAAGCCCACGCCCATGTTCGCCTTAGATGGTAGTCTTCTCCCCAGTATCAGATGTGACAGAACTACCTTTAACCCTCACAGTATCTGTCGGTAACCACAGTGGACCATTTCCTTTTTGATTTTTCGTTCACCTTTACACCTGTTGTTTTGGGTCATCCTGGCTAGTATGTCATAATCCTTCTATTAATTGGTCTAGTAATCTATTCTATCCTGGAACGTTTCTTGTCATGTGAAGTGTTAATGTCTGCTATCCTCTGTGTCTTCTGTCCCCTCTACTCAGGAGGAACCTGGTGATTTGACAGGAGTGCCGGAGGAATATCATGATCTGCGCACGGTCTTCAGTCGGTCCAGAGCCAGCTCCCTTCCTCCTCACCGGTCGTATGATTGTTGTATTGATCTCCTTCGGGGACCACTCCCCCTCGGGTAGACTATACTCTCTGTCGGCTCCCGAACGTAAGGCTCTCACGATTATCTGTCTGTTTCTCTCGACGCCGGTACCTGGTGCCTTCTTCCTCTCCCGCCGGAGCGGGATTTTCTGTTAAGAAGAAGGACGTACTCTGCGCCACTGCGTGGATTATCGAGGGCTGAATGACAACGGTTAAGAATCGTTATCGCCTTCCCTTATGTCGTCAGCCTCGAGATTTTGCAGGGAGCCAGGTTCTTTACTAAGTTGGACCTTCGTAACGCTTACCATCTCGTACGCATCAGAGAGGGACGAGTGGAAGACGGCGTTTAACACTCCGTTAGGCATTTTGAAATACCGGGTTCTTGCGTTCGGTCTCGCTAATGCTCCAGCTTTCTTCGAGCATTAGTTAATGATTGTACTGAGAGACATGCTGAACATTTTTGTTTTCTTTACCTTGACGATATCCTGATTTTTTCACCGTCACTCGAGATTCAAGTTCAGCACGTTCGACGTGTACTCCAGCGCTTTTAGAGAATTGTCTCTACGTGAAGGCTGAGAGATGCGCCTTCATCTGTCTCCTCTGTCACTTTTCTCGGTTCGTTATTTCCGCTGAAGGCATTCAGATGGATTCCCGCTAAGGTCCAGGCTGTCAGCGATTGGCCCGTTCCAAGTCACGTGTCGAGTTGCAGCGCTTTCTCGGTTTCGCTAATTTCTATGCGTTTCATTCGTAATTTCGGTCAAGTGGCTGCCCCTCTCACAGCTCTGACTTCTGTCAAGACTTGCTTTAAGTGGTCCGGTTCCGCCCAGGGAGCTTTTGATCTCCTCTCAGAAGCGTTTTACATCCGCCCCTATCTTGTTACTCCTGACGTCACTAAACAATTCATTGTCGAGGTTGACGCTTCAGAGGTGGGCGTGGGAGCCATTCTGTCTCAGCGCTCCAGTGACGATAAGGTCCATCCTTGCGCTTACTTTTCTCATCGCCTTGCCCATCGGAACGCAACTATGATGTGGGTAACCGCGAAACTGCTCGCCATCCGCTTAGCCATAGGCGATGGCGACAGTGGTGGAGGGGGCGACCGTCCCTTTGTCGTTGGACTGACCATAAAACCTTGAGTACATCCTTCGGCCAAACGACTTAAATGCACGTCAAGCTCGTTGGGCGTTGTTTTTTGCTCGTTTCGAGTTCGTGATTTCCTATCGTCCGGGAAATAAGAACACCAAGCCTGATGCCTTATCCCGTCTCTTTAGTTCTTCTGTGGCTCTTCTACCGACCCCGAGGGGATTCTCCCTGAAGGGCGTGTTGTCGGTTGACTGTCTGGGGAATTGAGAGAACGTAAAGCAAGCACTCACTCACACTGCGTCGCCGCGCGCTTGTCCTAGTAACCTTCTGTTCGTTCCTGTCTACTCGTCTGGCTGTTCTTCAGTGGGCTCACTCTGCCAAGTTAGCTGGCCACCCCGGCGTTCGGGGTACGCTTGCTCTATTCGCCAGCGGTTTTGCCTACTCAGGAGCGGACACGCGCGTTTCGTGGCTGCTTGTCGGACTGCGCGCAGACTAAGTCGGGTAACTCTCCTCCTGCCGGTCGTCTCAGACCGCTTCCCATTCCTTCTCGACCATGGTCTCACATCGCCTTAGACTTTATTACCGGTCTGCCTTCGTCTGCGGGGAAGACTGTGATTCTTACGGTTATCGATAGGTTCTCTAAGGCGGCACATTTCATCCCCTCGCTAAGCTTCCTTCCGCTAAGGAGACGGCACAAATCATCATTGAGAATGTGTTCAGAATTCATGGCCTCCCGTTAGACGCCGTTTCAGACAGAGGTCCGCAATTCACGTCACAGTTTGGAGGGTCTGTCGTTTGATTGTGCTTCCGTCAGTCTCTCTTCCGGGTTTCATCCCCAGTCTAACGGTCAAGCAGAAAGGGCCAATCAGTCGATTGGTCGCATTTACGCAGCCTTTCGTTTCGAAACCCTGCGTCTTGGCGAAACAGCTCCCCTGGGCTGAGTACGCTCACAACTCGCTTCCTTCGTCTGCTACCGGCTATCCCCGTTTCAGAGTAGTCTTGGCTACCAGCCTCCTCTTTTTTCGTCCCAGCTCGCCGAGTCCAGCGTTCCCTCCGCTCAGCTTTTGTCCAACGTTGTGAGCGCACCTGGAGAGGGTCAGGTCTGCACTTTGCCGTTACAGGGCGCAGACTGTGAGAGCCGCCAATAAACGTAGGATTAGAGTCCTAGGTATTGTCGCGGTCAAGAGTGTGGCTTTCCACTCGTCTACCTTCCCCTTACGACAGCTTCTCGCAAGTTGACTCCGCGGTTCATTGGTCCGTTCCGTGTCTCTCAGGTCATCAATCCTGTCGCTGTGCGACTGCTTCTTCCGCGACATCTTCGTCGCGTCCACCCTGTCTTCCATGTCTCTTGTGTCAAGCCTTTTCTTCGCGCTCCCGTTCGTTCTCCCTCCCCCCCCCGTCCTTGTCGAGGCGCTCCTATTTACAAGAGTACGGAGGATCATGGACATGCGTTCTCGGGGACGTGGTCACCAGTACTTAGGGATTGGAGGGTTACGGTCCTGAGAGAGGAGTTGGGTTCCATCTCGGGACGTGCTGGACCGTTCGTTGATTGATGATTTCCTCGTGTTGCGCCAGGGTTCCTCCTCGAGTGCGCCGGAGGCGCTCGGTGAGTGGGGTACTTGTCATGTTTGTCATTGATTATCATGTCCTGTCCCTGTGCTTCCCTCTGCTGTCTTATTAGTTCTTTCTCTTTCTCTCTCTCTCTCCTCCTCCCTCTCTCCCTCTCCCGCTCTCTCTCTCTCTACGTTCCGTTCCTGTCCCAGCTGTTTCTCATTCTCCTAACGACCTCATTTACTCTTTCACACCTGTCCCCTATTTTGCCCTCTGATTAGAGTCCCTATTTTTCCTCTGTTTTCGCTTCTGTCCTTCGGATTCTTGTTTGAGTTTGCTGTCCTGTGTCCTTGTCCGCTCCCTGTCGTGTTCTTTGCCTTCTTCAGATGCTGCGTGTGAGCAGGTGTCTAGGTCAGCTACGGCCAGTGCCTTCCTGAAGCGACCTGCAGTCTGTGTCGCGTCTCCAGCTTTCCTCTCTTTTGACGAGAGGATTTCAGTTTCCTTTTGGATTTCCAGGAGAATCATTATTGTTTTATACTGGAATAAAGACTCTGTATACTATTACGTCGTTTTGGGTCTCATTCACCAGTCATAGACATGTTTGGCCTAATGACCATCGCTATTTGGAGGAAAAAGGGGATGCTTGCAGCCGAAGAACACCATCCCAACCGTGAAGCACGGGCTGGCAGCATCATTGTGTGGGGTGCTTTGCTGCAGGAGGACTGTGCAATTCACAAAATAATGGCATCATGAGGAGGGAAAATATGTCGATATATTGAAGCAACATTCTCAAGACATCAGTCAGGAAGTTAAAGCTTGTTCGGCAAATGTGTCTTCCAAATGGCAAGACCACAGCATTACCTCAAAGTTGTGGCAAAATGGCTTAAGGACAACAAAGTCAAGGTATTGGAGTGGCCATCACAAAGCCCTGACCAAAATCCTACAGAACATTTGTGGGCAGAACTGAAAAAGTGTGTGCGAGCAAGGAGGCTTACAAACCTGACTCAGTTACACCAGCTCTGTCAGGAGGAATGGGCCAAAATTCACCCAACTTTTTGTGGGAAGCTTGTGGAAGGCTACCCAAAATGTTTGAACAAAGTTAAACAATTTAAAGACAATGCTACCAAATACTAATTGAGTGTATGTAAACGTCTGTGTCACGTTCGTCATAAGGAGTAGACCTAGATGCAGCGGGGTATGTTCCTATCCTTTATTTTGGAATAGAAAACTTTAAAGAACAAAACGAACAAACAAAACGTGAAGCTAGAAAAAGTGCTCACAGGCAACTATACATAGACAAGATCCCACAAAGCACAAAGGGGAAATGGCTGRCTAAATATGATCCTGTTATGGTTCCCAATCAGAGGCAGCTGTTTATCGTTGTCTCTGATTGGGAACCATAACAGGACAAAATAGACATATAAACACCTAGATGACCCACCCTAGTCACACCCCGACCTAGCCAACATAGAGAATAAAAAGCTCTCTATGGTCAGGGCGTGACAGTCTGACCCCCTGGGAATGTGATAAAATAAATAAAAGCTGAAATAAATCATTCTCTCTACTATAATTCTGACATTTCACATTCTTAAAATAAGGTGGTGATTCTAACTGACCTAAGACAGGGAATGTTTACTAGGATTAAAGGTCAGGAGTTGTGAAAATGAGTTTAAATGTATTTGGCTAAGGTGTATGTAAACTTCCGACTACAACTGTATGCAACGCAACATGTGAGCACGTGTGAACAGACTGAAACCCTGTTTACAGCTGGTATGATAATGAGAATGACTATTTCCTAGTTGAATTACTATTTACTAGTTCTCATATGATCGGATCATATGAGTACTATGCAGCCGTCTTCATCAACCTGGCCAAGGCTTTCGACTCTGTCAATCACCGCATTCTTATCGGCAGACTCAATAGCCTTGGCTTCTCAAATGACTGCCTCGCCTGGTTCACCAACTACTTCTCYGATAGAGTTCAGTGTGTCAAATCGGAGGGCCTGTTGTTTGGACCTCTGGCAGTCTCTATGGGGGTGCCACAGGGTTCAATTCTCGGGCCGACTCCTTTCTCTGTATATATCAATGATGTCGCTCTTGCTGCTGGTGATTCTCTGATCCACCTCTACGCAGACGACACCATTCTGTATACATCTGGCCCTTCTTTAGACACTGTGCTAACAAAGCTCCAAACGAGCTTCAACGCCATACAACACTCCTTCTGTGGCCTCCAACTGCTTTTAAATGCTAGTAAAACTAAGTGCATGTTCTTCAACCGATTGCTGCTCGCACCCGCCTGCCAGACTAGCATCACTACTCTGGACGGTTCTGACCTAGAATATGTGGACAACTACAAATACCTAGGTGTCTGGTTAGACTGTTAACTCTCCTTCCAGACTCACATTAAGCATCTCCAATCCAAAATTAGATCTAGAATCGGATTCCTATTTCGCGACAAAGCCTCCTTCACTCATGCTGCCAAACATACCCTCGTAAAACTGACTATCCTACCGATCCTTGACTTCGGCGATGTCATTT
>NC_036855.1:55202260-55280871 GCF_002910315.2 Salvelinus sp. IW2-2015
GGCATTTCATTATTGCTTAGTTGATAGACTAGGGTATCTAATTTTCCTGCCTAGTGAGCTAGTTGGGGTGGTAGATACCTTCCTAGTTCTCAACGAGTTTAAGGCTCTACATGTGCTGTAAAGTGGAGTGGGTAAGAATCATACCTCCTTTAATTATTGGGCTCTTAATCATTGCTTTCTCAAAACAACTTTAACTTCTGAGTTCTGAGCTTAAAAGGTTCTTAGCAATTTTTATATACACTCTTTTCATTAAGGATTTAATTTTGTATATTTACACCAGCTACTGAGATAATCTGAATTCTAAATATTGCTATAACATTTGGGCAATTAAGACAGATGCTCGATGGCATGATATATGATCCACTTAGCTATTCTTGGGCAATTTTCCCTGCAGTCCATCCCATGAAAGTACCATTTTAATCAACTGACAAAAATGTCCTCAGTGAGAACACACTACTCCACCAATGAGAGGTACAATAATTACAGTCAGATCCTGTCTTGAATGGTGCAACCACTCAATGCAGAACCCTATGGAGGAAGACAAGATGAAAAATGGCGGCCATTGTGTTATTGTTGAGCCAGACTATTGTTTCACAAGATTAATTCAAAGGCAAAAAGATCACAGAGCAAATGACTCGGCTACCTTTAGTCAAGAGGCCAATGCAATTAGATGTGCTCATCCATGAAAATATGTTGTTTGTGAGTGGTGTGTGTGTGTGTGTGTGTGTGTGTGTGTGTGGTGTGTGTGTGTGTGTGTGTGTGTGTGTGTGTGTGTGTGTGTGTGTGTGTGTGTGTGTGTGTGTGTGTGTGTGTGTGTGTGTGTGTGTGTGTGTGTGTGTGTGTGTGTGTGTGTGTGTGTTGTGTGTGTGTAAGTGTGGTGTGTGTGTGTGGTCCGTGCGTGCGTGTGTCCATGTGTTGTGTGTGTGTGTGCGGGTGTGTGCGTGAGGAATTTGTAGTGTGTGTGTGTGTGTGTGTCCGTGCGTGCGTGTGTCCATGTGTGTGTGTTTGTGAGGAGGGTGTATTTCAGGCTGCCCGCCTGCTGAGAAAAAATGATTCTGGAGTACATTTAAAGGCCTTACCTGCTATAGCGAGGGAATAACCTTTGTCATGTAAGAAACTATCCCTATAGAGTCATTCCCACTGTTCATTTAATTTCTTACAATTTCCCACACTGAGCCAATCAATCTGCTACTGACGTCTTCACAAGTGTGCTATAAAAAATATTTAACTATAAAGTCAAGTCAAGGCACTTGACACAATAAGTATCTCTATCCATCGTATAGCCTATTCCATATGCATTCTCTGAGAATCTGTGTAAAAAGGTCTAAGCCCAAGCAGAAACCTCTGCATTATGTAGAGTGCAGAGACAAAGAAGCCATAGCAGTATAAATTCATTAGGAGATGGATGCCGTGCGGTGTTCTAAACGGGGGTAGGTTTTAGCTTTAACCTCCTCCACAGTATGATTAGCCTACCTATGAGCCTAAATATATACACCAAAAGCCGGGGGAGAAGCCAGAACAGAACAACAATAATCAAGGAGCAAATTGTTTTCTTTTTTCACGCAGCTGACCTACTCAAATCAGAATGAGATTGATTTCACAAGGTACAGATGGAACCTGTAGCAAGTCTAATTTGATGCATAATTTCGTTATGATAGATTGTTATTGCTGTCCAGATGGCGCTGCTTGGGTTTGTAATTCACATTTCAACATTCTTTTGTTTTTTAATTATTGAACAACTGAATGAATTAGCTAGAATATAGAAGATGGGCATCTCATTCTCCAGTACAACATGCAATGTGATATTGTAAATGACACCACAACAAGCAACACATTGTTACGTGGTAAGTGCTTATCGGAGTCCAAAAAACGTATACGCATCCACACACCAGTGTTTTTGAATATTGGACCATTAACTTTAATACTTTTCAAATTCTTGGCACGTCCCAAGCCATTTCTCTAACCATCACCACGTCGGTTAGGAATGTTGGGGAGGTGCGTGGTCGGGCTGTGCGTCCAGCGGACGGTGGTTTCAAAAGTCAGATGGATATGTCACAATGGACCACCGAGCTATCCGGAGCTTTGGACTCTGAATTGCGCCTTAGACATTTGAGCTGCTGTTCTTCATGTTGGACTGTTGAGATGGCCTACTCTAATTTACAGAGTATTATTATACCATCTATCTTCAGAGTTCGCACTGTTAGGTGACCTAAACTGGGACATGCTTAACACCCCAGCCGTCCTACAATCTAAGCTAGATGCCCTCAATCTCACACAAATGATCAAGGAACCTACCAGGTACAACCCTAAATTCGTAACCATGGGCATACTCTTAGATATCATCCTGACCAACTTGCCCTCTAAATACACCTCTGCTGTCTTCAACCAGGATCTCAGCGATCACTGCCTCATTGCCTGTGTGCGTAATGGGTCCGCGGTCAAACGACCCCCCCCTCATCACTGTCAAACGCTCCCTAAAACAATTCAGCGAGCAGGCCTTTCTAATCGACCTGGCCTGGAAGGATATTGACCTCATCCCGTCAGCATGGATGCCTGGTTGCTCTTCAAAAGTGCTTTCCTCACCATCTTAAATAAGCATGCCCCATTCAAAAAACATAGAACTAAGAACAGATATAGCTCTTGGTTCACCCCAGACTTGACTGCCCTTGACCAGCACAAAAACATCCTGTGGCGTTCTACATTAGCATCGAATAGCCCCCGCGATATGCAACCTTTCAGGGAAGTCAGGAACCAATACACTCAGTCAGTTAGGAAAGTTAAGGCTAGCTTTTTCAAACAGAAATTTGCTTCCTGTAGCACTAATTCCAAAAAGTTTTGGGACACTGTAAAGTCCATGGAGAATAAGAGCACCTCCTCCAAGCTGCCCACTGCACTGAGGATAGGAAACACTGTCACCACCGATATATCTACGATAATCGATAAATTCAATAAGCATTTTTCTACGGCTGGCCATGCTTTCCACCTGGCTAACCCTACCCCGGCCAACATCTCAGCACCCCCTGCAGCAACTTGACCAACCCCCCCCACCCTCAATTCCCCATCTTCCGAAAGAGCTGCAAAATCTGGATCCCTACAACTCAGCTGGACTAGACAATCTTGACCCTCTCTTTTTAAAATGATCTGCCGAAATTGTTACAACCCCTAATACTAGCCTGTTCAACCTCTCTTTTGTATCTCTTTAGGATCTCCTAAAGATTGGAAAGCTACCTCGGTCATCCCCATCTGCAAAGGGGGAGACACTCTAGACCCAAACTGTTATAGACCTATATCCCTCCTGCCCTGCCTTTCTAAAATATTCTAAAGCCAAGTTAACAAACAGATCACCGACCATTTTGAATCCCACCGTACCTTCTCCACTATGCAATCTGGTTTCCGAGCTGGACATGGGTGCATTTCAGCCACGCTCGAGGTCCTAAACGATATCATAACCGCCATCGATAAAAGACAGTACTGTGCAGCCGTCTTCATCAATCTGGCCAAGGCTTTCGACTCTGTCAATCACCGCATTCTTATCGGCAGACTCAATAGCCTTMGCTTCTCAAATGACTGCCTCGCCTGGTTCACCAACTACTTCTCAGATAGAGTTCAGTATGTCAAATRGGAGGGCCTGTTGTCTGGACCTCTGGCAGTCTCTATGGGGGTGCCACAGGGTTCAATTCTCGGGCGGACTCCTTTCTCTGTATATATCAATMATGTCGCTCTTGCTGCTGGTGATTCTCTGATCCACCTCTACGCAGACGACACCATTCTGTATACATCTGGCCCTTCTTTAGACACTGTGCTAACAAAGCTGCAAACGAGCTTCAATGCCATACAACACTCCTTCTGTGGCCTCCAACTGCTTTTAAATGCTAGTAAAACTAAGTGCATGTTCTTCAACCGATTGCTGCRCGCACCCGCCCGCCAGACTAGCATCACTACTCTGGACGGTTCTGACCTAGAATATGTGGACAATTACAAATACCTAGGTGTTTGGTTAGACTGTTAACTCTCCTTCCAGACTCACATTAAGCATCTCCAATCCAAAATTAGATCTAGAATCGGCTTCCTATTTCGCGACAAAGCCTCCTTCACTCATGCTGCCAAACATACCCTCGACTTCGGCGATGTCATTTACAAAATAGCCCCCAACACTCTACTCCACAAACTGGATGTAGTCTATCACAGTGCCATCCATTTTGTCACCAAAGACCCATATACTACCRACTACTGCGACCTGTATGCTCTCGTTGGCTMGCTCTCGTAACATGGCTCCAGGTCATCTATAAGTCTTTGCTATGTAAAGCCCCGCCTTATCTCAGCTCACTGGTCACCATAGCAACACCCACCCGTAGCACGTGCTCCAGCAGGTATATTTCACTGATCATCCCCAAAGCCAACAGTTACTTTGGCCGCCTTTCCTTACAGTTCTCTGCTGCCAATGACTGGAATGAATTGCAAAAATCGCTGAAGCTGGAGTCTTATATCTCTCTCTCTAAATTTAAACATCAGCTGTCAGAGCAGCTTAGAGATCACTGTACCTGTACACAGCTAATCTGTAAATAGCACACCCAACTACTTCATCCCCATATTATTACTTACTCTCTTGCTCTTTTGCACCCCAGTATCTCTACTTGCACATCATCATCATCTGCACATCTATCACTCCAGTGTTAATGCAAATTGTAGTTATTTCACCTCTATGGCCTATGTATTGCCTATCTCCCTACTCTTCTACATTTGCACACACTGTACATAGATTTTTCAAAAAATGTTCTATTGGGTTATTGACTGTACGTTTGTTTATGTGTAACTCTGTGTTGTTGTTTTTGTCGCACTGCTTTGCTTTATCTTGGCCAGGTCACAGTTGTAAATGAGAACTTGTTCRCAACTGGCCTACCTGGTTAAATAAAGATATAAAAATATAAAATATAAATATTTTTTGTTGTTGTAACTTTTTCACAGAACATGGTCAACAATGAAACACACTATTATTAAGTCATATGTCTACTAAACACAAAAACMATGTTTTAAATGTTCTGCCAAGATTTTCCAGCACACAGCTTTGACCTACTACAGTAGCTACATATGTCGGTCTATTGTACTAAACAATGTGTAAGCAGGTTGCTTAGGATTCAAACCTTCTCAAACAGCCCATCGAACAGCCTATCAACCAATCAGCGTGACAATAGGCTAATGATACATTTATCGTAATAATAATTCCAGTAAAATCATTTAATCTTATTCTGCGATAAGTTTAACCAGTACACTTCTGYACGACTATACCCCCATGTTCTGTACAATGAGTCGTGACATACATTACGAAGCACTAAGKGAGACATGCAATGCAACAACCTTTATTTAGAGCTCCCTCCCACGGAAAAAAAAAGTCAGACCATTGTGACTGCAGACGCCCACCTGTGCAACATCTCAATAACAAAAGAATAGACTTTGAGTGCTTGACCAAGCGTCATGGCCAACTTCAATTASAGTTTTCTCTGTTGGAATACATTGTAAGTGTGTCCTACTGAATAATATGTCACAAGTGCACTAAAAACAAGAATCTGTACCRTGTGGCAAGCAGGAATATTAAACCAAGTAGACAATCCAGCAATAAACACACAGCAACAGCTGTATTTTCTATAGAAACATGGCTTGCATATCTCTCCATTGGGATATTTCATGTATAGGTATCAGAGAGAAATTTATCTGGAGGCATGTAATAAATCTACAAACATTGCTGTTATTGGTCAGATTTACATTTTTTCCCCCCTTAAGAAGCTTGGCTTTTCGATTGTCATTAGATATGCAAATAACAGCTCCATTTTATGTTCCTAGGTGAACAAAATAAAAGGATGCATTGCTGTAGCGGAAAACAATTAAGAAGTGCTCTTCACAGCAGCAGCTGGCAGCTCCCTTCAGATAGCTAGGGGAGAGAAAAGGTCCCTCACTTAGGCAGCACCGTCAACGCAGATAGTCTAGTTGAATGTGGAATTACACAAAGCTGTGTTTGAAGATGTCACATCACCTCCGAGTGGACTGTCTGTGTGAGTCACGCTTGTGTGTATGTGTTTCACACTGCTGAGAAAAAGGAACCATTGACTAGGGAAAGAGACATCACCATACCCTCCCCCCCACACACACAGACAGCAGTGATGCTGTTTTTTCTTTCTTTAGAAACTCAGCCATCTAAAGTGCATTATCACTGTAGCTCTGAGACACAGTTCACAATGCTCTGTCACTTGAGACAAAATACGCAGGATTACATAACTTTATCCCATGGCAAAACGGCCACCACACTGCACCACTCAAAGGAATGTAGCAAAATAACAGACAAGGTCCTGAACATTCATATAAAGTGCTCCCATTTTAGGCCAGCACTTCACTCTAGATAATTTCAACTAAATATTGTTATATGCTACAGAAAGAGAGTAATTTATTTCTCCCTACGGTGCCAAAGAACATGGAAATCGCTTCATGTAACTCATCCTAGCAACCTCACTTCATTTGAAAGTTATCTATTTTTCTCTCCCCATCAAATCTGGAAAATATCTTAGTCTGTTTAAAGGTTATCCAAGAAAAAATAAGAAAACAGGTTAGGTCTTTGTGGTATTGTAAATGTAAGAACGAGCAGTTAAATTAGTAATTTTTTATAACTAGTTACTGTCAGGGATGGTATCCTTAGTGCTGAAAATACAGTTCCATAGTAGAAGAGACAGGAGTCAAAACGGACTTTTTGAATTGTTCATGTGTCTTTTTTCTCTCTCTGTCTGGAATTGCCTATGGGTAATGTCAACAGAGATTTCACGGCACACTGCTGGTACCGTACATCAGCCAGGCTCAGATTCCCCTTACCTGTGATTTACATCAGAGCTGAGCCACAAAGGGATTTTCCATGCCACTGACAGGGCTACACTCCAGGGCTCGAGATACGCACTCAAACAATGCTGCTCGGCCACACGGCATAGAGATGCTTTTATCTCCAAGAGAGAGACTCTGCATGACTGCATTTAGTCACTTTCCCTACTACAGTATTAAATAACTTAAATGTGATATGCTGAAAATACCCTATGAAACAGAGCTTGTCTTGTAGTGTTATCTTGGGATAAAGTACAGTACAGTACATTTCAGAATATACATGCATTACCTTATAACATATTCATGCAAATATACTACATCACCAAAAGTATGTGGGCACCCCTTCAAATGAGTGCATTCGGCTATTTCAGCCACACCCGTTGCTGACAGGTGTATACAATCGAGCACACAGCCATAGAAAAACATTGGCAGTAGAATGGCCCATACTGAAGAGGMCAGTGACTTTCAACGTGGCACCATCATAGGTTGCCACCTTTCCAACAAGTCAGTTCGTAAAARGTCTAGGAGCAACAACGGCTCAGCCGCAAAGTGGTATTTCACACAAGCTCACAGAATGTGGCCGTCGAGTGCTGAAGCACGTAGCGCGTAAAAATCGTCTGTCCTCCGATGCATCACTCACTACCAAGTTCCAAACTGCCTCTGGAAGCAATGTCAGCACAAGAACTGTTTGTCAGGAGCTTCATTAAATGAGTTTCCATGGCCGAGCAGCTGCACACAAGCCTGAGAACACCATGCACAATGCCAAGCGTCGGCTGGAGWGGTGTAAAGCTCGCTGCCATTGGACTCTGGAGCAGTAGAAACATGTTCTCTGGAGTGATGAATCACACTTCATCATCTGGAAGTTCGATGGACGAATCTGGGTTTGGTGGATGCCAGGAGAATGCTATCTGCCCAAATGCATAGTGCCAACTGTAATGTTTGGTGGAGGAGGAATAATGGTCTGGGGCTGTTTATCATGGTTCGGGCTCGGCCCCTTAGTTCCAAGGAAGGGGATTCTTAATGCTACAGCATGCAATGAAATTCTAGACAATTTTGTGCTTCCAACTTTGTAGCAACAGTTTGAGGAAGGCCCTTTCCTGTTTCAGCATGACAATGCCCCCGTATACAAAGCGAGTTCCATACAGATATGGTTTGTTGAGATCGGTGTGGAAGAATCTGACTGGCTTGCAAAGAGCCCTGACCTAAACCCCATCAATCACCTTTGGGACGGCGACTGCGAGCCAGGCCGAATCACCCAACATCAGTGCCCGACCTCACTAATGCTCTTGTGGCTGAATGGAAGCAAGTCCCCGCAGCAATGTTCCAACACCTAGTGGAAAGCCTTCCCAGAAGAGTGGAAGCTGTTTTAGCAGCAAAGGGGGACCAACTTCACATTAATGCCCATGATTTTGCAATGAGATGTTCGACGAGGAGATGTTCACATACTTTGCCCATGTAGTGTATATTTTACTACACTATGGAATTTGTGTAGTTACTTGAAAGCTACAGTCTTGTGCAGAGCAAACGTGTCAGAAAAATGCTATAAGTTGTCCTGATCATATAAGAGAGCAGACCAATAGCCTACTGGAAGATACTGAAGCAAATAGAGTCCTTCCTGGAATGGTGGCTATAACAGGAAGGGGGAGGGGGTCGTCCCTGTATGAGTGCCCCTCCCTATTACCCCTGACTGGGAGATGGATTCTGGCTGTCACACCTGCCTTACTCTGTTCCTGCCAGATGCGAAAGGGTCACAGGGAAAGCACCCAAACACTCATCAATCTCACCATTGTCCAATGCTCCTCTGGCTTCTATAACAGGTTCCAATATCCATTTAGTCGCTCCAGATGCTTACAAAAATGCTTACATACACAGAAATGGGGTGGTGAAATCTATTGACCTGAAATACCTGTGTGGGTAGATAAAAAAACAAATATGGAGTTGTATATAGAGGGAAAGATAAGAATAGTTAAATGCCATATTTTGTTACATTTAGAGCAAATTAATGGAGATATAGAGATACTTCTTCCAATACATTTTAAAGCCAGAAACGATCAATTCCAAGTATTTTAGGTCAAAAACAAGCTCTTATTTGGGGTCTGTTGTGGTCATAATAGAGGAAGAACAGCGTTTCTTTGAGCGATGTATAATTTGTCTAACATTGTTCCTGCTGTAAAAAGGCTCTGCAACAATAATGGTGTGAAAATATTGTATTTTTCCCTCTCCCCACCCTTTAGTTCCCTCTTTTCATTTTTAATTCTCTCAACTCCTTGCTCTCCAGGGGTTGAGAATAATGTACACAAGCACTACAGAAGAATTGAGAAGTGCTCATGTTGTTTGTGCCTGGTGAAAGAAATCCTCACCGCATTTTTTTTTCTTTCCCCAAACAGACTTAATTGCAGAGAATCAGAGTTGGAGAATTCCCCCAGTATGCAGATCCACTTTGATTCTGTCACTCATACTGTGGAGCTTTTGATTAGCCATTGTTCAACACAGCCTTTTCATGACCATGAACGGTTACCAGGCGCCCGCCATTAAACTAACTTACAGTAACTTCATGCCCTTCTCTAACTGGGGCACCAGCTAGACCTCAAACAGCTTGTTATTGGAGGGATCACAACATAATACAACTTCTATTCAAGGGGACAAGCTGGTAGAAAGAAAACTAGCAAACAAACAGGGATAATTCAGTCACAAATTGGAAACCAATAGGTTTCTGGTACCTACATGAGGCATAGCTATAATACATGATATACAATAGATACAGTCAATTTAGTTGAAGTCACAATGGGGCAAATCTCATCATATCCTAATCAGATGATCAGAAGTCAATATATAAATTCCCCTGACAACAAATCAACAAATCCACTCACAAAATCTGCAATGATTTGTTGAAAATGGATTGTTATTTTCTGAGCTTGCTGTATATGGCAGATGGTGCTAGACTAACCTCGTCTTCATAGCCACTACTCTATGTACCAGTGTGTGTGTGTGTTTGTGAGAGAGAGAAAGTGTGTTTGCGAGAAAAAGAGAGGAAAAGAGAGAGCCCATGACACTTTCCTGCTAACACCTACTCCTCATGCTGTACAGAGGGAGTCCTTGCCTGAGGACAACCTTTACAGTGTCAGTGTCAGAGCGGACGGATTACTTGTTCTTCAGTGGCTTGCTAGTCCTCTCAGAAAGTGAAGTCACACTGCCTGGCATTCCCAGAGTTGCTTGCCAGAGTGCCTGGCCCGACCCAGCTCCCTGATTTACACACATCAGAGGGCTAGGCCAGTTGGGATCGTCACTTTAACTGCCTGCAGAAGACTTCTCCCAGGCTAAGTGACTAACTCCACAAGATTGGATTCATATGCTAAAGGTCAGGACAGTAGATCATATGGCCTACATGGTCTGAGCCGGAANTGCGTGTGTGTGTGTGGGAGAGAGCGAGAGTGTGTTTGTGAGAAAAAGAGAGGAAAAGAGAGAGCCCATGACACTTTCCTGCTAACACCTACTCCTCATGCTGTACAGAGGGAGTCCTTGCCTGAGGACAACTTTTACAGTGTCAGTGTCAGAGCAGACGGATGACTTGTTCTTCAGTGGCTTGCTAGTCCTCTCAGACAGTGAAGTCACACTGCCTGGCATTCCCAGAGCTGCTTGCCAGAGTGCCTGGCCCGACCTAGCTCCCTGATTTACACACATCAAAGGGCTAGGCCAGTTGGGATCGTCATTTTAACTGCCTGCAGAAGCCTTCTCCCAGGCTAAGTGACTAACTCCACAAGATTGGATTCATATGCTAAAGGTCAGGACAGTAGATCATATGGCCTACATGGTCTGAGCCGGAAATGAATCCCAAGGCATCAGTAGCAGGGTAATTCATCAGTAGCAGGGTAATTCATCAGTAGCAGGGTATCCCGAAATGTGTTTTCCTCAACACTATTGTTAATTACTACCACAAAACAACAAGTGAATCGAGAAGGAAATAAACAAAAACTATTGACTAATTAATGTGTTTGGGGGATGGAACTTGTTTTTGCTAATTGGCATTCATATTTTAAAGGGACACTTCTGCTCATGGTGACGAATGGCTCATAACACAATGCTTCCTTAGAGGATACTTTTATTATTTGACAGGTTTTATCTTCTATATTCTACCCATCCACAAATGCAGAGGCATTTCCGCTCCAATTAAATATGCAAAGAGCTGTAACTGTGCAACGACACTATAATTAACAATATTGTCATTTCTTTGCTAAAATGCAATATTTGTTTTCAGATATACTTTTCTGGTCATTGAACACGAAGACAAAAACAATGATTTGTCCTGAGGCACTAATTGTATGCCTTCCATAACTTTCACCACTAGTCATTAATACAACAGTTGTAACCACAGTCAGCCAATGATGATAAGCAGCTCACTAGTGTTTGTGCATCGTAAGGATTGGGGTATAAACAAGAAAACTAAATCAGACATAAAACAAATTCTGCCCCAAGACAGAATGCAACAAACAGAATATTGTGACAAAATGGATGGGGATAAACATATCTTGCCTGGAGAATTTCAGATTTGCCAATATACAACAAGCACTCTATAAATCAAAGTTTTCCTCCAATTTGCACTTGTTCAGCTATCTGGGGGGACTGTGTTTGTTTATTTTCCCCTCAGAGTCTGGCAGTTAACCACTCGAAATTAAGCCTGTGACAAAACACAAAGATGTATTGTATGGGAAAGCAGGCATGTCAGCTTTGGGGAGCACCATTTATACTCATACATTATATTCTATTTACAAACCACATTAACACCCATAGCAAAATCCCCCTCTCCCATAAATCTAGGGTATCCCTTCTTCTCCTAGCATCTAACGGGCCCACAGTTTTCAATTTCTGGAGCAAGAAAAGGACAGAGGTATAAAGCTCTTTCGACTGTTACATCTGTTCTACTTTATTGCCAGTCTTTTGGGAAAAATCGGAGGGCAAGCTTTGCAGCCAGCGATCTGTTTACATTTTCTCTACAACACTATATTGGAATTATAATTGTGTTCTATGGTGCCTTCTTTTGGTGCATAGGTCTGTTTAAAGGTCCTTTGGTCCAAGAGAAATGAAGAAAAATGAAACCCTTTTTGAGGGATTCGATTACTTGGTAGAAAGCGCAGCTGCACAGATTTTTCCTCTCTTTCTTTCCTCGTGGTGCCACTCTCGCGGGAAGGATGATATTAAAGGGGGAATAGGGCTGATGCAAACACATTGAAAATATTTCGCAATTAAGGCTGATGCAGACAAAGGAAATATTATTATTGATGGAGGATTATGAACGGGATAATTACAGCGGATCTAATGTCCACAGTCACAATTCTAAGTGCCTGGCCAAAGTGATATTAATTGCTTATTGACTTTGTGACTCCCAATGTTCAAGGTTACAGGGGGTCATCGTGTTCAAGGTTACATGGTACATTTGGTTGGTTAGAGTTGCCTTGGAGTCCAGCCATCACCAGATCGGATATGTGGGCCTGTCAAACATGCCTTAGGACGTTGGTGAATAAAACAAACATTATTTTGTGCACATTTTCTTCTCCCACATTTTATTCTCAACTGTTCATAAAGATTGATGCATGTTAGGAGGTGGAGTATCTTCAGGATAAAAATGTACTTTACTTTAGTGAAACAGTGTTACCAACCAACTTTGGCCTGCAGTTGAAGGTGGACGGGATGTTGATAATGATGATGAGTCTCAACACGAGGTGAATCTGAAGCAGCACAAAGTGAATTATTCAGTCTTGATTGGCAGTGCTCTCTCTCTCTCAACTCATGTCCACCTATTGATTAAGCAGAGGTTTTCAACTTGGCCCCGTTTCCACCTCATGTTATAATTTCCTCGAAAATATGAGTCTGTCAATAAGTAATTACTTGCTTGGCAATTTGCTATGCAAAATGTTCATCTGAGAGTGGAAGATCCATATCAATTGTTCATTTACATATGCAAATGAATCTAGCAGGAGGAAAACCAACATCAGTGCCATCAACATTTGAATGCGAGTGCTAAAAATCCAAGGTGCTACAACAGAGAAAAACAAAGGTATACAGAGTGAATTTGGAGAAATGTCAAAAGCCTGAAACGTATGTTAGGTTGTAATTTATGTGGGGAACAAATGTGTCCAGATTTGATCACTCTTGTAAGCAGTTCCGTATGTGTGGCATACATTAGTGGGAGATGGACTCTTAGCTGCTCCATTAGTCTTCCCCAGATAATGCAACACATTTTAGCCCCCGTTTACTTAACATGCAGGATCCGGCCCCTCTATTTGCTCTAATCAACTGATAAGACGAAAGCCCTTTCTCCAACCCCTGGAGGGTGAAAACTGAACTCCTAATGGTCATTAGTAGTAATTATGTTCCGTAACTGGCACATCCAGCCCCTTTACTGTGTTGATCCCAGTCGGGCACAGGGGACCCAGATAGCTGATCCAAGGCACTTCTGGGCATGCCGTTATCTGCCAGGCCGACCACAGCTCGTAAGATAAAAGTCAAGTTAACTTTCCGGTGTGATGAGACATGCTGTGTTGGTTGGGCCAACGTGATTTGAGCAACACTGTTTCTTTTGTTTGGAAAAGTGTGCTGAGGTGTGTGTGGGTGTATGTGGATAGAGCAAAAAGAAAGATTTAGCACTGTATCACCATTGTATGAGCTAATTGTTGACAAAGGTATCCTGAGGACACAATAAGCTAGGCTAAGTCAAGGGCTGGGCATGTAACAATACCCTCAATCAGCTGACATAGCCTTTTTCAAAACGGTTTCAGTGGAGTTGTGATTTTATGCAATCCGTTTTCCTCTCCTTTCTCAGATCAAACGCCTCTGCCCTAATCCCAAGAGCCAAACCTGTGGAGCGTGATCCTTATCGACAAGTGCAAAGCTAGTGCAGACAGAGTGGGATTCAATTACATATGCACAGACCTTTTCGGAATGCAGCATCCTTGCTACTAGTGATGCAACAAAGGATGGAATCTCCTTGCTCTTGCATTTGTAAATGTTTGATAATCCAATCCAAAAGACTCATCCCGATTCTTCAAAAGTCCGACCTTTCAGATGTGATGAGATGAAACTGTTCAGTCCGTTGATGAGCAGGCTACCTTGAAATTAGTATCTCTCACTAAGTACATTGCTGAAAAGGTTATTGAATTCATATTTTAATGTCTGAACATCATTGCCATGATTAAATGAAAAGAACAGAAATGAACATGAATAATACAACAGCCATTGTCAGCTAGTCATAATCTCAGTGTTAATTGGCTTTGCTTTTATCCTACTCGATATAAATCAGATGTAGTGATAGAGCGGTATTATTGCAACGCACACATGTTCCATTTTGCCCTTATTAATGAAATAAGACGAAGATATGTAACTCAACAGCCTTAAAGTGAACCTAAATCTAGGCCGAATATGTCCCACTGAAGATGCATCTTTAAGCAATAGCTTAATCAAAAGCAATAGAAACTGTGTGAAGAGAGGACGGCATACGGGGAATCATCTTTGTATATACAAGACAACAGGAGTGAATTTCCTACCCGCCGGCTGTGACGAGGCAGGCCATTGTCAGAAAACTAATAAAGAGGCTCCATGTGTTGTAGCGCAGTAATTACACAGCCTGGGATATCAGTACGCTATTTATGAAAACATTGTGCGTCAACAAAAAGAAAAGGTCATCAACATGGAAACACCACTAGCATTAGCATTTTCACAGCCCACACTGTGTACCTCTATAAATGGGAGATAAGAAAACATGACATTCTTTTTTTTGCGTGCAAGAAAACATTGATAAACATGGCACATTTTAGCAGTGGGGATACAGGCTACTGTGATTCAGCAAACATCACCAGGTAGGGGAATATACAAATAGTGAGAAATTCGGTGCTGTGTGGCAGCATCAATCCAGAGGTTACACTCGGTTTGCTAGGTCATCCCCTATGAGTGAGTGTGATACATTTTAAGATCAATGAAGATATGAAGTGATGAAACTATCACAGCAACTGTAAATATAGGTACTGCTTCCCAAAGGTACCTGTTCCTCATCGGTCAATGATCAATAAACATCATACATCTACAATGTGAGTAGTTCCCAAAATATGTATCTGTAATTGACATTGGTTGTGCTATTTAAATGATCATGCACATGAGGTAGTGCCATTTCTCACAAATGTGGTGGAGCAGGTGAACTCCTTGATGTTTGTTCTGAGTTCCAGGGTAACCAGATGAGCTCGGGATATGGGGCTCAAGTTAAACATCAGTCCACATGGACAGTGATGTAGAGTAATGTCAAAAGACTTWAAWWWWTTTTTTTTTTACATTTGATCATTGGACCCTCTACTATTGATAACAAAACAAAAATATGCATATCGTAACTGTCCATTGTACGATAGAACGGRAGAGAGTGAGGAAAAATACAAACCGATTTTCAGACTTATCTTGTGAATCTCTATGAACACTATCATACATGTCCTTTTCAGTTGCATAACCAAACTGATGATATACCATTATAGCTACGCCCCAAGAATAACGCATTTCACTGTACTGCAAGTCATAGCTTTTCACACAATTGTTGGCTTACTCGTATTCCTCCCATCCCTCTTGCTTACTATCAGCCAAAGGCACATGTCTGAACAACACAATACAGCGAAGAGATGCTGTATAACGGCATGTGTGTGTCTAAAACAGAAGCCCATTACCAACACAATTGGCGGCTAACAAAGAAAGCCATCCCTCTTTGAGCACTATTCCAAAACCCTACATGTTCAGTCCTGATTTCCATTAAGCATTCATGACTGATCTGGATTTTATATTACAACGTTCTGAATTTTTCATGCACACACCCACCCCCCACCCCGTCATCCAAAAGAAAAGCGAGAAAGAACTGAAAAAATCTGCAAATATTGTATATCCATGGGTTTCACACGTTTCACTGCATTGCCACTACTACCTGCCAGTAGATCCTTTCTATATGTTGGACTTTAAATCTTTATTTGTAAGGCTTTGCTGTTGATTCATGGACACCGTGGAGATACAGCCAAACACATTTTCAGAGGATATGAGTTTGTACGTGCACTGGGTTGTTCAGAAAGTCTACTAGGTTGCCCTTTTTTTAAGGTGTTTTATTCTTTCAGCTATTTCTTTCTTTTTGCAGAAAAGGATCATTACACAGAAATAATTCATTTGCGCTAAAGGTCAGAGGCACAATGTGTTGGCTGAGGCAGTGTCACTGAGAAACGCCTGGGCCGTTGATTCTCCATGGATACGTTCTTTGACAATTTTTCCCGCTCAACTCACCATAATAGCTACAAAACAGTGTCTAAGGCTAGCACCTTTTTTCCCCTTTCACTCTGCTATGACAATCATCATCTTCGCTAGTGGAGATTGGTAAAGAAATGGGTCTTCAAAAACAAATGTCAGCGCCATTGTTGATTTCAGCTTTGTTGTTATTTTGGTCCACGAGGGTGAGGTGCGAGGGGGAAGGGGGTGGATTCTGTCATCTTAGAAAATTCCAGAAATAGGCTTTCCTCCCACCCCTTCCCATTGTCTTCTTCCGGCAGCCCACATGTGCTCCTAGCTAACCATGAAGCCAAATGCACAATAACAACATCCATTCTTAACAAGATTACTTTGTAGTCCCAGTTTTGCTCCTGGGCTGTGTATGGGGGTAGAGGCACAGGGATAAGCTGTGCTGCCTGCAGCTACTCATGCTGAGGATGCCATCCATAGGAGAGAGATGGAGAGCTGAGCCAAACATCTACTGGCTCAAAGGGTATCTTAGCTGCCCACGATCACTGCAAGAGGCCAATTAGTAGGTTTTAGATCATTATAATCGTAGATTTGAATAATCAGATTTGAATAATTTGTAACCTCAATTATGGCAAATTGATCCTGTCTGCCCAATGTTTAGTGCATGTCTTGAATGAATATGGGCCTACATTACATTCACCCATAGAGGGTGACATAAAGGTCACATCCCAACATGTCTCCATAATGAGCTCTCTATAGTGGTACACATACGGTGCATGTATAATATCCCCAGAATAATTGGGGTTAGTTAACTGGCATATCTAGAAGACAATGAATGATGGAATGTCAATAAAAGACTGTGAGACTGAAAGCATTAAGCCTGTTAGGATTAAACAAATGGCTTTTTTGGGTTGGGGAAAAGCGAGCAACCCAAAAAAGAGATGATTTAGCCAAAGCAATGCACAAGCAAAGCATTAGAGGTGAACTGCTTAATTCCAATTATTAGTTTGAGCAGAGTTCACGGCACTTTGCCAGTCGACTCCGTTCAGCCGCTCAATGCGCCAATACCACATCTACAGATCGAGCCGAGGCCAGGATGCAGGAAGCAGAGCCGGCAGTCGCTAGAGGAGAGGTTAATACCACATATCAGCTCGCTAACACTGACATGGGAGCGCTAATCACTGCAAGCCTTTCCAAGGTTATATCATAAAATACCCATTTATTATGAATCTGGKTAAATCCTGAAAATACCCATAAGTAGCTGTATGAATCTGATCATACACTCACTAACCCAGCACCTTGGTGTGAACAATGGCTACCTTGTCATATAGTCAGGGTTTCTGTGGCAACAGACTTGGACACTGTATGCATGTACTGTAATATTTGATGCATGCATATGGAACAATTGTCTCACTCTATATAATATATGACCTTAAGAGTATATATCACTGTGTCTGAGGGATTTTGGCATCTCCTGCTTCCTACATCTTGCCTGACGATATATGCATGCTGTTCATTGTGCAATCTCACAGTCAGCCAAAAGGTAACAATGAGAGAGGAAATAGAGTATGTGTGTGTATGTGCACGTACTGTATGTGATTTACACAGGCACCATCTCAGTGTTATTGCCATGAAACAAGGTGTAGGTGTGCATGGTAGTGTATCTGAGAACGAGAGACAGAGAGAAAGAGAGAAAGAAAGAAAGAGCGAGCGAGAGACAGAGAGAGAGAGAGAAAGAAAGAGAGAGAGAGAGGTGAGAGACGAGAGAGAGACAGAGAAAGAAGAGACAGACAGAGAGAGAGAGAAAGAAGAGAGAGAGAGAGACAGAAGAGAGAGAGAGGAGAGAAAGAAGAAGGGACAAGAAGAGAGAGAAGAGAAAGAAAGAGAAAGAAAGAGAAAGAGAGAGAGAGAGGAGAGAGAGAGAGGAGAAGAAGAGAGAGAGAGACACAGAGAGACACAGAGAGACAGAGAAAGAAAGAAGAGAACAGAGAGAGAGAGGAGAAAGAGAAGAGAAGAAAGAAAGAAAGAAAGAGAGAGAGAGAGAGAGAAGAGAACAGAGAGAGAGAGAGAGAGAGAGAGAGAGAGAAGAGAGAGAGAGAGAGAGAGAGGAGAGAGAGAGAGAGAGAGAGAGAGAGAGAGAGAGAGAGAGAGAGGAGAGAGAGAGAAGAGAGAGAGAGAGAGAGAGAGAGAGAGAGAGGAAGAAGAGAGAGAGAGGAGGAGAGAGAGGAGAGAGAAGAGGAGGAAATGACCAGAGAGGACCAAGAGAAGGGAGCATGAAGAGAAATAGAACGCCGGCATTTATTTAAATCCTGCATGGTATGGCATTTTTAATGATACAACACCTGGTCAAAAGCAATTGCAATGGGACTTTTGCAATTGCACTCATATCATGACCGTGGTGTTTTAGATTATACTTCCTACTCATTTTTGGTTTTGTCCCTGTGCCCCTCCACACCACACACATACACCTTGTTAATGGGGAGCAAAACGACAACACAGAGCAATAGACAACCTGTCAGCCTCTTCCAAGGAAGCAATAATGTGATCCCACAGCTCAATCAGACTCAATGCTGGGGCCTGGTGTTTTATTACAGTCACTGTAGAAATGGAATGGGGGACTGGGCTCATGTTCCAATGATATAAAGGCTTCCATGATATATACTAGCAGTAACAGAGTAAGATAACCCACAGCAGAGAGACATACAAGGAGAAAATATTTGTTATAAACGTTATAGTTAGACTGATTCTGTAGCCAATACCTATCAATTCGGTCTCCACATTAGCGTTCATTAATGAGGAGTAATACTCGTGTTAACTCCCACTCCGAAGCCTTCAATCAAGGGCGAAGCTCGATATCCACTAGAATCTGCACTGACTCCGTCCTAACCTAAGCAAATGCAGGGAAACGCGTGAGATCTTCTCAGATCACAGTTTACTTTGGCAGGGTTAAATTTGATCTACTAAAAAACCCTCGTCAGGAAGCTCCGAGGAGGAAGTTGTCTGTAGCAGCACCAACGCCCAGAGAGAGCTTGCCGCCACGCATTATTGAAGTCGAATACGACGAAACTTGAACACTGTCACCCCCCACTCCATCGCCGCTGAGGACAAGCTTTCCAGGACTCAAGAGTCCCTCTCACTTTACAAGCCCTATCATACAGAAGTAGAGAGCCAACTGACAGGTGAATAGGAGTATAACTTCAGTCAGCTCCTTGGTACTCTTATGGAATAAACAAACATCTTGGACTTGACTGGATACCTGATGAGTGTCTTTTCACCTGTGAGGAGCAGTGCACTAAGAGTTATTGCCACTTAGTGAAATATTCTATGACAATATTTCGAAATTATAGTGATGGTGAGAAGCTGTGGATAAAACAGTTAGCATCAAAATATGGGTGATATTAATCAAATCAGTTGCTAAACAAAGAAAAGGTAGTAGGGATGTGAGATACGGGATCTATATCCAAGCCCACACTTTTGCAGGCCTTGCATGCTATCCATCTTATGGTTTCAGATATCTTGTTTTGCACAGCAAAAGGAAACATCTTCTTCCGAAAGAAAATATATAAAATGTTAATTTTCTGCATTAATAATCAAACCCAATCTCTTTATTACTGTCAGTCCTCACCATCTTGTAGTTCAGTATGAATTGTTGAATATTAATGGCTTATTATCAATTCTCTTTGTGCAAAACACATACAATTGTATCAGAGATAAAAGCATCGGACAATAAGAAACAGGATCAGTCAGGATTTGTTTCATTTGGATACATCTGCACCACAATGGAGTCCATTCTTATCCATTCTTAAAAACATTCAAAGACATGAGATCAAAAGAAAAGGAAAATGAAAGTTGCATCAGTGCTATGTGAGATACAGCACACTGTAACACAGACTATAATCAATTTGACACTTTACAAACAGAATCTAATTTAGCTCTCCTTTCAGTGTAATGTTTGGTTTGGTGGATTAAAATGAATGTGCAATTTGTAACATTAAACATTAAATGATTAAACTCATAGAGAGTTAAACTCACAGAGCGTTAAATCTAAGGATGAAAAGTAGAAAAAGTCATCATGAAAACGTACTATCCTGGCTTAGACTAGGATTTGTGAGAAGTTCAGACAGTAGTCTGAGAAAGATTTAGTAAAATTACAAAAAAAAAGAAAAACTAAAACGTCATGCCAGAATATACACTTTATGGCGTTAATACGACGTTCTACAAATCAAATCTCCCACCTGCACTCACATTGCTCTTAATGAGTCGTTATTTTGGAGACATTGCTCAGTCAGGGTTAATCTTAAAATCCTCCGCACCCCACTTCTACATTGGAGCAACAAGCTTTTACAGTTGTCTCGTCAGCTTCAGTTTTACAGGTACTGCATTCCCTTCAAATGGGAGTGACACAGGGTAACGCAGATCCAGCTCAGTGAATCACAATGTCAGAATGGCGGTGCTGTAAAGAACAGCAAGGATGACGCTGTCACGCATTGTGACCATCTCACACTCCCACACCGCTCACTTTTACATTTATGCTAATAGTCTCCTTCCAATGCCAGCAGGAACTCAAGGGGATCTTGGTCGCTGAAAAGACAGGAGATCTATGTATAATTAAACATCAGAGTGCCGCACAATAAAATGTAAAGGATGGAATGAGTCTAATCTTGGCCTGGGGTTCCTCAATAATCAACCCACAACCACAGGCTGCACTGAAAAACTGAGATCTGAATCACACCTCCCACTTCCATTTGATTCATTTTTTAATTAAGCATGAGAAAGAGAGAGCCAGAGTAAGAGTGAGAGAGAGGGAAAGAGAGAGATATCATACAGGTGTAGGATCTTAATTTGACCAGTTTCTCACAGCAGGAAAATAATCCTGCAGCKACAGGTTTTAATGTGTGGATTAAAATTAATGGACATTTTTGTTGAGGTTGATACATTTTTCGTGAGGAAATCAAAAAATGTTATAAGCCTTTTAAACCTTGAATACACTACTGGTTAGCATTTCTTGCTATGCAGGACATTTCGTGCAACAACAGGGTGATCAAATTAAGATCCTACACCTGTATCTTACTGCAACATTGAATTTATCTTTGCTCTGCCAGCCATGCTCATGAGTACTTAACCTTGTGAATAATAATGCAACTCATCAACACTGTCTCTCAAACGCGAGACAAATCCATCCTCAACCAAACTAACTCCTACAATCCTTGCAATGTCCTTCAGCCTACACATGCTAATTATTTTGAGTGAGAACGGCTAAATATGCTTAAAACAATCCCCGACTAAGAACAGAGGCTTCATGCACACCTAAAACTAAACAGATTTGAGTGCTATCCTTATTTGCCGTGAACCCTCCTGGCAATTCTCTCCAGCAGTGTGACCAACTCTATATGCATGCCAAAAGCTGCATCAATCTAATTCAAAGATACACCTTGGAGATCATTACAGGGTTACGAAGAGCCATTAGAGGATCCGACAGAGGCTGTTTAATTGAAACTCGTGAAATATGAATGTTGCACTTATCTATGTGTTTGTGTTTGTATGGTATTTGGAAAACACAGGTGTAAACACCGCATTTGAGCATGTGATTTATTGATATACCCATGTGACAATAATCCCCCAAAGAAATCAAGTTAGAGTGCTAAATTAGGTGACATCCTGCCAAACTTTAGGCTTTCAGACAGTACTGTAGGGCTTCATTTTCCACCTCATGAATATTTAGAGACTTCTACCTAACCATGAAGCCCTTGCTTTATAGTACCATTGTGCTATTAATTATGATCAGCATGAATTCCTTCTTTATCGCTGTTATGTTTGGCAATGATTGAACATGAAACTATGTGTTTTTCATATTGCAATGGTGGGATAGGGATTGAGATATAGGTGCAGCAATCATTCAAACAATATAATAGCTGCCTTGTCATTTCAGCATGCCCCCAACTACTAGTAGTAAATGTCATGACAGCATTAAGGTACAAAATATACAGCAAGAAATCACCTCATCAATAAATCGATAAACAGCTGCAGTACGGTATGTGTAAGTCATGCTACTGTGGGGTCAAATATTATCCTTGATGGCATATTCTGTTGCATGTGCCAGAGTGGTTGGGTAATGGTCAGAGGTGGTAGCTGCCAGGTTGAGACTCCCCAGGTGCGTTCTTGCAATGAGCTGTGAACAAGCTGCTTTGGCCTGCCTCGTCAACAACCCTCACTGGGCCCTGGGCCCTGAGCCTTGGCCCTGCCACGTCTACACAGGCCAGGTACCAGGTGTCCCTCATCCTTTGGATTATAGGGTTCTTTCAAATGCTCAACAATGAAATGTTGCAAAAATTCCCCCTTTTTATCCTTGTGTTCCTATGACAAATACTTCAAAGGAAAACCACACCCAATACCCTGGTCAACAAACGAAAGAAAACACAAAATAGAAAAGAAAGGATAGAATAAAACAATGCGTAGATATATCTACTGTATATATGGTTGTACTGTAGGTCATTCCACTGCAATGTAACACATCATTAGTTATTCATTTTCACTCTGTTATTCCATATTTCAGGGACACTACACAAAAATCCTCAGCYCAGAATTTGGTAGCTGTGGATTTATTTGTTCTCTCCAAAACCCTGCATGAGATCAGGCCAATGTCTGTCTCTCTCTCTCCAGCTCTAAAACTAGCCCACAAAAATGTTGAAAAAAAATTGTGGAGCATTTAAATGGCTGAATTAATGTTTCTACACGATAAGCAAGCTTAATATACAGCTGACAATTACAGTACTCACCCTGCCAACTAGAATTGGATCTGGTCCAGAGAACTCCTCCAACACAAACATTTGATTCCAAACCCATCCTCTCTTGGCTCGACTAAGTATTCTTTGTCCTTCGACGAGGCCACGTAGGATTGCAGTGGAACCAGTTTGTAAACTTTTGGACTGGCTGATGATGGGGGTCATGGATGTATAAGGAACACACGTAATCCACACAAGCAACAAGGAAGTCCACACGTCTGTCAGCATCTCCTCGGACCGTTTGGGCATTGTTATGACACTTGTTTTCCCAAGATCAACAGCTCTCCCTTAGATGATGAACAAATGTTACTTCTTCCTGCTTTGAGCGTCAGAGCTTGAATTCATTGTGCGATAAAGGTCACTCACATGGCTTCATTTGCCTCCATTGCAAATGGTGAGGGGATGTCCTACTCAATACACCATCCATTTGGTGTTCCAGCAGTGTGAACGATCTAAAAGGGAGAAAACAGAGGTGATCTCTTTTAATCGTATAAATTACAAGGCAACTCCAGTATTCAAAGGAAGGAACCTGAGAGAGCAAATCAAGGTCCTCACTTTAGATCATTGGTACCTGACTTTTAAAGCAATATTTAATATTTAACTCATACAAACAATCACTAGAGTTAGTTTATGATAATCAATGGATGATAACAATGAAATCAACCATTTACTAATCAAAGAAAATGACAGGAGCAGGAAGAGCTGAAGAGTCAGTCCTCTTCATTACAAATGGTATAAAGCAGCAGCAAGCATTGCCCTGTGTGATCCTGTGCTCATATCAGACTGCTACAATGTAGGGTAAATTATTGTGTCTCTGGTCTTATACATCTGGTCTAGTCTGATACATGAGATTGCCTATCTTTAATCTGATGTTCTGGAGATTATCCTTGAAAGATTTTGAGCAATTACATGTTGGTTATGATAATTGTTTTCATATTACTGTGGATAAAAGGCATTTACTAATATGCTTTTCATCAAATACCTTAGCCATATGAATCAAATGTCCCACATATAACTGTAATTGAGGCTTGAAAAGATCAGAGCAGGTATTCTATTCAGTAAGTACTTATATCCCTGATGAGATCATGCCTGGAGTAATATGATATAATCTTCCTTATCAACTCATCTACTACTTCTATACAAACAGTGATTGAATGAAAATCAACTATTATTTTGGCTGTAAGGAGAGAAATCAGTGTTAACATTGTGGTACATAAACTGTTTTACAAATATACCATTCATGGTACTTAAATCTAATATACAAGAAATGTCTACAGAACTTGATGATAATTTACTAGAAAAAGTAAAAGAGTGGCATGTTGCAATGTGCATACAGATGCCAATTTGAGTCCTGCAATAATAGAATTCATAGGATTTTAAATAGCCTATACAGACCAATGAGGGAATCTTCCACATTATGTCAATTGAGATGAAACAATATGAAATGGGAAACGACCAATCATTCTCCTCATTAATAAAATAATTGTAAAATCCCACGGGCAAATGCACACACTCGAAAACGGTCTCTCTATCTATCAAAGTTGTTCAAGACAAAAGACAGCAGTGACAGCATTGGAGTTCATAAGGATTTCTTGATAAAGGCTTGTGTACGACATAGCTATTAGATATTACTCAAATAAACTGTGATAAACCAGTCAGGCATAAAAGCAAGGCTGAGGCAAACACCGACTTTTCACAGACAGTAGACAGACATAATCCCTCTATGAACTGGATGGATTTCAAATACCTACTGTTAGTGCCAAGCAAAACATGACAACATACTCCGTGCCAAATAATAATTGAAAATAGTCAACGTGATTATTACAGTTGAATGTGTATATATATATATATATATATATATATATATATATATATATATATATATATAATATATATATATATAATATAAGTATACACACATATATATATATATATATATATATAGCCATAGCATGTTTCAATGTGGACGACATGGCAAGTTTACATTGAAACATGCTATGGCTATGTTAATTATTCACCCCAGAAGCCTAACAATGCATCTGTATGACTGCTGCCTAATCACGTTCACTTGCTGTTATTGGAATTAAGGAATAAAGGAATAGAAACATCATAAACATCCAAACATTGAAATTATCCTTATTAAAGATGACTGAAACCCTCATTGAATTACATGAAGACCGGTGCCGTATTAGCTCGTTGCCGGCCGGTTTCAGCACCACTCAGAGTGGATAGCGCCACATGAGGTAACGTGGGGCTACAACTACCGTTCTAGCCTACACGTAGCCTGCATCGTCGAGAAACAAAATAGACTACAACACGTAGGCAATAAGTAATTCAGAATAAATGTCCAGTGACAACATAACGCCTGGTCAACAATGTATGATTTTCTCATTCATTTGAAATGGTTGGCAACCACACAAAAAACGAAGACAAGTTGCTAAGTTAAACTACTTACATACTATCGCCTCACTGCAAATGGACAGCACGTCGTCTCAACTGCACTGCCTGGAAGTTAAGCATTCAACAAATGTAGTTTCCTTTTCTATCCATCGAAGAGAGAGAAAAATACACGGAGCTGAAAATAGACTACGACATTGGAAAGCTGCACTTCCTAAATAGTTTTCACATAGATAGTTAGCCGGTCATTTGTCAATCTTTCTTTCGACTCATTGTAGTGTCCTCATCCACAAGCTAATCTCTGGGTGGTTTTGATATGCAGAACGATATGCAAACATGCAATAGAAGATCAAACAAAAGCCCCGTTCTTTCCCAAACATTTTCATGCACCTGTTAATATATTTTCCTTCTTACTTACTACAGTATCTCGCATCCTTGTGCTTGCACCATTTTACCCTTTCAAAAAATGGATTAAAAGCATTGCAATTGCGTTTCTCTTTTCATTCGAGGAGAGACGTTTACAAATGAAAAAATATAACAAAAAGTGTGAAGACACGGTGGAAATCCTTACAGTTTAGTAACCCCGCAGTGGCACTACTTATTGTAGCTCCGACAGGCTTGCTTGCTGACTAGAAAAGTGAGGAGATGGAGGAGAAATGTTCGGTGTGAAGAGCCTCCCCTTTTGCCGCGCTCATTGGACTGATGAAGAGACAGGTCAACAGCCTCGGAAATTAATGCACGCGCTCAGACACTACACAACGTTTATGGTCGGGTCGGTGGTAGAATATTGTTTCAAAGATACACTACATGACCAAAAGTATGTGGACACCAGCTCGTCGAAAATCTCATTCCCAAAATCATAGACATTAATTAGTTGGACCCCTTTGCTGCTATAACAGCCTCCACTCTTCTGGGAAGGCTTTCCACTAGATGTTGAAACATTGCTTTCTGGACTTGCTTCAAGAGCATTAGTGAGGTGGGGCACTGATGTTGGGCAATTAGGCCTGTTTGGAAGCACCGAATCATCTAGAATGTCATGTATGCTGTAGCGTTCAATTCACTGGAATTAAGGGGCCTGGCTCGAACTATGAAAAACAGCCCCAGACCATTAGTCCTCCTCCACCAACCTTTACAGTTGGCACTATACAGTGGGGCAGGTAGCGTTCTCCTGGCATCCGCCAAAGCCAGATTCGTCCGTCGGACTGCCAGATGGTAAGGCGTGATTCATCACTCCAGAGAACGCGTTTCCACTGCTCCAGAGTCCAATGAATGTCGGCGAGCTTTACACCACTCCAGCTGATGCTTGGCATTGTGCATGGTGATCTAAGGCTTGTGTGCGGCTGCTCGGCCATGGAAACCCATTTCACGAAGCTCCCTAAAAAACAGTTATTGTCCTGACGTTGCTTCCTGAGGCAGTTTGGAACTTGGTAGTGAGTGTTGCAACCGAGGACAGACAATTTTTTACGAGCTACGCACTTCAGCACTCGGCTTCCCATACTGTGAGCTTGTGTGGCCTACCACATTTCCACTTCACAATAACAGCACTTACAGTTGCCCGGGGCAGCTCTAGCAGGGCAGAAATTTGACTAACTGACTTATTGAAATGGTGGCATCCTATGATGGTGCCAAGTTGAAAGTCACTGAGCACTTCAGTAAGGCCATTCTACTGCCAGTTTGTCTATGGAGATTGCATGGTTGTGTGCTCGTTTTTATATACCTGTCAGCAACGGGTATGGTGGAAATAGGAAAATCCACAAATTTGAAGGGGTGTCCACATACTTGTGTGTATATAGTGTATCTGTATCATACACTGTCTTCAGTCGAACAAAGCAATGGAAACAAATGGACTTCAATTAGTTGCTTCAATCCAGTTATATGAGCTCACAAAGCATTTGTTGTTGGCTTTTCCTCCTCCCATCCATTCCAATAGTGAAATTAAATATATCAATTAACCCGCTATTCATTTAGGCAGGCCTGCACGGTCATCTGATACCCAAACAGGTAAGTCGCGAGAAGCTGTGAGAAATGTACTTTGTAAATTTGCAGCATGTATGGTGAAAATGCATTTAGCCAAATACTTATACTTTTTAATTTAATGGAAACCATGTCCAGGGACACATTTGTATTTTCGATAATGTGGGCTTACTGCCGTGTTTTGCCTCAGTTATAGCTGATCATGTAGAAATGTGTTTATACAGACAATTTCCTTAAAATGCTTATTAATGTCTAAGCAACACTTTCCTTTGACTAAAAGCACTGTTTGCTTCAGAAGAAAGGTTACTCACTCTCAATAATTTGCAGCCAGAGGTGCTGAAATGATGGAGAGAAAACAAGATTTCTTGTATTGTGTTGCTTGAAGTCCTTCATCAAAATAACATAAACAATTATTATCAAAAGAAAAATGGTCTTCTTTGAAAAACCTAGATGTGGGTAATATGAGCAGGCTACAACAAAAGGTGTATGCATAATTATATTGTCATAGAGCATGTTTTCACTGAAAGGGCACTCTATTTGCTTGACTAAGGCTGAAATAGTCGCTGTACTCATACAATGCAACACACAAGGGATAGTATTGCATTCTTGCTTCATGCAAAGCTATTGTCGCATGGAAACAGTAGCTGAAGGGTAAAACAACAGATAAACTACTGCCACTGCTAACTTAACCACAACTTCCATTGTTACTGGTAATGCTGTAGATTATGATATAGAGCGCTCCATGTTTAATGTGAGATATAGGCCTGTGCACTAGCAGAATAGGTCTGCAGTGTAGTGTCTCAGTGAAACAGAGTAACAGTGAGAGCCCTCTAGTGTTCAGAAGCCTATTAAGCTGCAGCCTTGACAGAGAGAGACACAGACTGGTCAGGCCTTCAGGCCTTCAGGGAATGGGCTTTATTAGTCAGAGTGGACGGTCAGGTTCAATAAACACTCAGGGACACGTCTGTGCTTTTCAATTGTGAGACCTCCTTATTAAACATCTGTGCTGCACATAATGCATTAATGCTTATAGGCCCTACTGTTCCTCTGATATTCGTGTCAGGACTGGGATTACATTGACACAATTTCCCAGTCTAATTCAATATAATTTATCAATATTATTGGTTCATACTTAATAGTAATAGTAGTTGTAATAGTAGCAGTAATAGTGGTAGAAGTCAATCTATCTTTTACCAGACATTAATTTCTGGGAAACTCAAAATGTTTTACACTACATGATTTCTCTTTATCCGCTAAAAATGTTTCCCCTGACTCACTACTTAGGGCCTTTGACCGAGATGCCATAGATCCCAATTAGCAAAGATATCAACTCTACTATTATTTTTTATGAGCCATTTAATTTCCCGCCCACTCACACTTTGATGTTGCAGCATATTTCAGATGGGAATTCAAAAATGATATTTTTAAGAGCCTCTGCTATGTAGGAATGTTTTCCTTATTTTATGCCCAAATCCATTTGCATTTGCTTATGCTACAGTATGTCATTTAACATTGGAGCGTCTATTTAAAATTAAGAGTAACACATCTTTATGCTTATGTTATGCTTTATGGAATCTCATCTGTATTATCTTACTTAGCAGAACTTTAGACTGATGTAACTTACTTGGGACCAGTGAGAGGATGAGGTTTTCGTGTTTACACTCCGTCTTCTTAAATAATCTTGATAAGGATTTTTGTGCATATACCAGTGGTGGGAAAAGTACCCAATTGTCATACTTGAGTAAAAGTAAAGATACCTTAATAGACAATGACTACAGTAAAAGTGAAAGTCACCAGTAAAATTCCATTTCAGTAAATGTCTAAAAGTATTTGGTTTTAAATATACTTACGTAAGTATCAAAAGTATAAATAAAGAAAAAAAATCCTTATATTAAGCAAACCAGACGGCACTATTTTCTTGTTTTTTATTTTATTTGCGGATAACCAGGGGCACATTCCAATACTCAGACATCATTTACAAATGAAGCATGTGTATTTAGTGAGTCTGCCAGATCAGAGACATTAGGGATGACCAGGGATGTTCAAATCAATAGTCAGGGTAGTCAGGGTAGCCATTTGATTTGCTGTTCAGGAGTCTTAAGCCCTGGGGGTAGAATCTATTTAAGAGCCTCTTGGACCTAGACTTGGCGCTCTGGTACCGCTTGCCATGCYCTAGCAGAGAGAACAGTCTATGACTAGGGTGGCTGGAGTCTGACAATTTTTAGGGCCTTCCTCTGATGTTCTCTTGATAAGCGTGTGAATTGGACCATTTTCCTGTCCTGCTAAGCATTTAAAATGTAACAAATAATTTTGGGTGTTGGGGTACATGTATGGAGTAAAAAGTACATTATTTTCTTCAGGAATGTAGTGAAGTAAAAGTAAAAGTAGTCAAAATATAAATAGTAAAGTAAAGTACAGATACTCCAAAAAAACGACTTAAGTAGAATTTCAAAGTGTTTTTACTTAAGTACTTTACACCACTGGCATGTAACCAATATTTGTCTACACACTGAGTGAAGGTCATGATGGTTTTAAATAAGATTAACATCCTACACTTTTTTCCAGAAAAAATTAAATATAATGAAATAAGTGAACATCATCTTAGAAATCACTAAAACACTGTATACTATCTAAATGAGGACAGGCTATTGCTTAGATTTAAATATGTGATTAATTGTACTGACATGGCCCTAACTGGTGATCAAAATATCAGATGACTTTGAAAAAGGCAAAGTAAGTGAAGGGGAAATGGTCTTTAGGGCCCGGGCATCTTCAATCAATCATTAGTTACTGCTTTGTCAGAGGAATTAATCACAGAGCCATTGCTGTGTGTACAACTGGCATCCTAGACTGGGACTTCAGCATGTCACCACTGCAGGCCTAAATTAGGGGGCTCCATTAGCACACAGGAAACAAACCATTCTTTGGTTATCAAATCAAATCAATTTTTGTTTGTTACATGTAAACAACAGGTGTAGACTAACAGTGAAATGCTTGCTTACGGGGCCCTTCCCAACAATGKAGAGAGAAAGAAATAGAGAAATAATAGAAAAGTAAAACACTTAATAATAAAAGTAATAATAAATACACAATAAGTAATAATAACTTGCCTATATACACGTGACACCAGTACCAAGTCGATGTGCAGAGGTACGAGGTAATTGATGTAGATATGTACAGTTGATGTCGGAAATGTACATACACCTTAGCCAAATACATTTAAACTCAGTTTTTCACAATTCCTGACATTTAATCCAAGTAAAAATTCCCTGTTTTAGGTCAGTTAGGATCACCACTTTATTTTAAGAATGTGAAATGTCAGAATAATAGTAGAGAGAATTATTTATTTCAGATTTTATTTCTTTAATCACATTCCCAGTGGGTTAGAAGTTTACATACACTCAATTAGTGTTTGGTAGCGTTACCTTTAAATTGTTTAACTTGGGTCAAAAGTTTTGGGTAGCCTTCACAAGCTTCCCACAATAAATTGGGTGAATTTTGGCCCATTCCTCCTGACAGAGCTGGTGTAACTGAGTCAGGTTTGTAGGCCTCCTTGCTCGCACACGCTTCTTCAGTTCTGCCCACAAATGTTCTAGAGGATTGAGGTCAGGGCTTTGTGATGGCCACTCCAATACCTTGACTTTGTTGTCCTTAAGCCATTTTGCCACAACTTAGGAAGTATGCTTGGGGTCATTATCCATTTGGAAGACCCATTTGTGACCAAGCTTTAACTTCCTGACTGATGTCTTGAGATATTGCTTCAATATAACCACATATTTTCCCTCCCTCATGATGCCATCTATTTTGTGAATTGCACCAGTCCCTCCTGCAGCAAAGCACCCCCACAACATGATGCTGCCACTCCTGTGCTTCACGGTTGGGATGGTGTTCTTCGACTTGCAAGCCTCGCCCTTCTTCCTCCAAACATTACGATGGTCATTATGGCCAAACAGTTCTATTTTTGATTCATCAGACCAGAGGACATTTCTCAAAAAGTATGATCTTTATCCCCATGTGCAGTTGCAAACCGTAGTCTAGCTTTTTTAAGGCGGTTTTGGAGCAGTGGCTTCTTCTTTGCTGAACGGCCTTTCAGGTTATGTCGATATAGGACTCGTTTTACTGTGGATAAAGACACTTTTGTACCTGTTTCCTCCAGCATCTTCACAAGGTCCTATGCTGTTGTTCTGGGATTGAATTGCACTTTTCCCACCAAAGTACGTTCATCTCTAGGAGACAGAATGCGTCTCCTTCCTGAGCGGTATGACGGCTGTGTGGTCCCATGGTGTTTATACTTGCGTACTATTGTTTGTACAGATGAACGTGGTACCTTCAGGCGTTTGAACATTTCTTCCAAGGATGAACCAGACTTGTGGAGGTCTACCATTTTTTCTGAGTTCTTGGCTGATTTCTTTTGATTTTCCCATGATGTCAAGCAAAGAGGCACTGAGTTTGAAGCTTGGCCTTGAAATACATCCACAGGTACACCTCCAATTGACTCAAATTATGTCAATTAGCCTATCAGAAGCTTCTAAAGCATGACATAATTTTCTAGAATTTTCCAAGCTGATTAAAGGCACAGTCAACTTAGTGTATGTAAACTTCTGACCCACTGGAATTGTGATACAGTGAATTCTAAGTGAAATTATCTGTCTGTAAACAATTGTTGGAAAAATTACTTGTTTCATGCATAAAGTAGAAGTCCTAACCGACTTGCCAAAACTATAGTTTGTTAACAAGACATTTGTGGAGTGGTTGAAAAACGAGTTTTAAGGTCTCCAACCTAAGTGTATGTAAACTTCTGACTTCAACAGTGTAACTAGGAATAGAGTGTCTAGGCAACAGGTTAGATAATAAACAGAAACAGCAGCGCATGTGATGAGTCAAAAAAGTTAGTGCAAAAAGAGTCAATACAGATAGCCCGGTTAGCTATTTTGTTAACTACAGTATTTAACTAACTATTTAGCAATCTTATGGCTTGGGGTAGAAGCTGTTCAGGTTTCTGTTGTTTCAAGACTTGGTGCATTGGTACCGCTTGCCATGTGGTAGCAGAGAGAAGTGTCTACGACTTGGGTGGCTGGAGTGTTTTAACAACTTTTAGGACTTTCCTCTGACCACCAGGTATAGAGGTTATGGATGTCAGGGAGCTGGGCCCCAGAGATGTACTGGGCCGTACGCACTACTCTCTATAGCGTCTTGAGGTCATATGCCATGCAGTTGCCATACCTAGTGGTGACGCGGCCAGCCAAGATGTTCTCAATGATGCAACTGTATAACTTTTTTAGGATCTGAGGGCCCATGCTAAGTCTTTTCAGGCCCCTGAGGGGGAAGAAGCATTGTTGTGCCCTCTTTGTGACTGTGTTGGTGTGAGGGGACCATGATAGATCCTTAGTGATGTGGACACCGAGGAACTTGAAGCTCTCGACCCGCTTCACTACAGCCCCATCAATTTGACTGGGGGCAAGCTCGGCCCTCCATTTCATGTAGTCCACAATTAGATTTGTTGTCTTGCTGACATTGAGGGACTGGTTGTTTTCTTGGCACCACACTGCCAAGTATCTGATCTCCTCCCTATATGTTGTCTCATCATCATTGGTCATCAGGCCTACCAGCGTCGTGTCGTCAGCAAACTTAATGATGGTGTTGGAGTTGGAGTTCTGGGTGGCCACGCAGTCGTGAGTGAACAGGGAATACAGGAGGGACTAAGCATTCACCCCTAAGTGGACCCCCTGTTTAGGGTCAGCATGGCGGATGTGTTGTTGCCTAGCCTCACTACCTGTGGCCGGCCAGTCAGGTAGTCCAGGATCAAGTTGCAGAGGGACGTGGTTAGTCCCAGGGTTCTTAGCTTAGTGATGAGCTTGGAGGGCACTCTGGTGTTGAACACTGAGCAGAATTCAATGAACAGCATTCTCCTGTACATGTTCCTTTTGTCCAGATGGGAAAGGGCAGTGTGGAGCGCAATAGAGATCGCATCATCTGTGGATCTGTTGGGGTTGTATGTGAATTGGAGTGTGTCCAATGTGTCTGGGATGATGGTGTTTATGTGAGCCATGACCAGCCTTTCAGAGCATTTCAAGAATACAGATGTGAGTGCTATGGGGCGATAGTCATTTAGACAATACAGTATTACAAACTTGGTCAGGGAGAGGTTGAAAATGTTAGTGAAAACACTTGCCAGCTGGTCAGTGCATGCTCTGAGTCCGCGTCCTGGTAATCCGTATGGCCCTGCGGCCTTATGAATGTTAACCTGTTTAAAGGTCTTACTCACATCGGCTATGGAGAGTGTGATCACACAGTCATCTGGAACAGCTGCTGCTCTCATGCATGGTCAGTGTTGCTTGCCTCAAAGCGAGCATAGAAGGCATTTATCTTCCTATGAGCGTCAGTGGGATTTGATCTTATTCCTGTTTTGATGCTTTGCCTGTTTGATGGCTCTAGGTGGCTTGAGGTTGTAGAGGGATTTCTTATGAACATCCGGATTAGTGTCCTGCTCAGTGCGAATGTTGACTGTAATCGATGGCTTCTGGTTGAGATATGTGCATACGGTCACTATAGGGAAGACATCATCAATACACTTCCAGTATTAATGAAGCCAGTGACTGATGTGGTATACTCCTCAATGCCATCGGATGAATCCCAGAACATATTCCAGGCTGTACTAGTGAAACAATCCTGTAGCTTAGCATCTGCTTCATTGTACCACTTCCGTATTGAGTGTGRAAGCAGGAATCYGGAGGATAGAGTTCTGGTCTGATTTGCCAAATGGAGGGCGAGTGAGAGCTTTGTATGTGTTTCTCTGTGTGGAGTAAAGGTGATCTAGAGTTTTGTCTCCTCTAGTTGCACAGGTGACATGATGGTAGAAGTTGGGTAAGACGGATTTCAGTTTCCCAGCATTAAAATCATTGGCCACTAGGAGAAACGCCTCTGGATGAGCATTTTATTGTTTGCTTATGGCCCTATACAGCTCGTTGAGTGCAATCTTAGCGACATTATCTGTTTGTGTTGGTAAAAAAAATATATAGATGAAAACTCTCTTAGTACATATTATGGTCTGCAGCTTATCATTAAGTATTGTAACTCAGGCGAGCAGAACTTTTAGACTTCATTAATATTAGAGATAGTAGCTGTTGTTAATAAAGAGACACACACCTCCCCCTTTGAGCTTACCTACTCGATACTGCCATTCAATCCTGCTGTTGCGTAGAAAAACCAGCTAGATGTACAGTATATTACTCATGTCCCTGTTCAGCCTCAACTCCGAGAAACATCTTCATGCTTGTCCTTCAGGTCCTGTTGATAGGATAGTCTTGAAAGGGGCTCGTCCAATTTGTTCTCCAGTGATTGTACATTCGCCAATAGAACAGAGGGTAGAGGCAGATATTTATTAGCCAACATAATTTTGTCAGGGTGCCCGCATGTCGGCCTTTCTTACTCCATCTTTTCATTTTCTGTGTCTCTGGGATTAGTCCCTGGTCTGGAGTGAGCAGTATGTCCTGGGCCACTGACTCGTTTAAATAGAAAGTCACCCAGTAAAATACTACTTGTGTAAAAGTCTAAATGTAATAACTCAAATACACTTAAAGGGTAAATCTCAACCCCAATTTCAGCCTTTGGCCAATTCCTTCAAATATATTTTWAAAAATGCATTAAGGTGAGAAGTTGTGGATCGGGGAATTGCTCATCAATTTTCAATTTGTGGGTGGGTAAACCTTGTTGTACCTGATCCCATACATTCTCTCTAAAGCATACTTGCAAGAAGTTCACTGGCACGCTCCTATAATAAAATGATGTGCACAGCAAGCAAGTACAGCTCTGGACAGTTCGCTCACAGTGGTAAAACGCCAACTTCCTGACATCTATTGCCTCTTACGTTGTTCAAATCCCCCATCGGGCGCCCAAAAATTCTTTGAAATGTGGACTCATATTTATTGAGGTATCGTGTTGGGAAGAAAAGTAAAATCATCCCCTTGAAACTGAAGATTAGGGGCTCAATTCAACCCAACCCGCAATGCAAAATTTACGCAGTATCTCTTTTTCCAATCATCAAATTAACTCACAGATTGGACTTTGTCTATGAAAACCTACAACTACTACCAGGGTGACCCCTATCACAGGTAAGCTTTCACATTTCAGAATTAGAAGTGTGTGGGTGAATATTGTAAATAAAGGATTTGAAGAAAAATAACACATCCGCCCCATGTGGGATTAGAATTCGCAACCATTGAACTTTGAGCCAACTGTTTAAGTGGACAGGGTCAATAGTGTGCAACTGCAAATCTATTCTATTTTGTCTATCACATCCGCCGAATACAACATGTGTAGACCTTACTGTGAAATGCTTACTTACAAGCCTTTAACCAACAACGCAGTTTTAAGAAAAATAAGACTTAAGAAAATATTTATTAAATTAACTAAAGTAAAAAAAAGAAAAAAGAGTAACAATAAAATAACAATAACGAGGCAATATACAGGGGGTACTGGTACCGAGTCAATGTGCGGGGGTACAGGTTAGTCGAGGTCATTGAGGTAATATGTACATGTAGGTAGGGGTAAAGTGACTATGCATACTGTAGATAATAAACAGCGTGTAGCAGCAGCGTAAAAAAAGGGGACGGGGGGGTCAACGTAAATTGTCCGGGTAGCCATTCGATTTAGCTGTTCGGCAGTCTTATGGCTTGGGGTTAGAAGCTGTTAAGAAGCCTTTTGGTCCTAGATATGGTGCTTTGGTACCGCTTGCCTGCAATTTGAGGCGTTCCTGCATGTGGGCATTCCTGCATCTGCAGGAACGACCCCCCTCGTGCATCCCATTGGTTCCTTCATGAACACCCCCCTCAATTATCCCATTTGTTCCTGCATGAATGCCCCCCCTCGAGCACCCCATTGGTTCCTGCATGAACGCACAACATCTTCATGCTTGTTTGAATGTGTGTCAAAAGGGGAAAAAAATATTATCAGAGTTTTTTTGCCCCCCCACTTCCCAGAGTCCTCCTTGCTATCTAGCGGGAGCGACACCGGTAGACAGTGTCATTCGCTCCCGCCTGGAAGAGCACCTGCTCTCACCATCGTTAACAGAAATGCAGGAAAACAGTGCCCAACAGGGYGGGAGAAGGACATTGTCTACCGGTCATCCCAGCAGGTGGGAGGCTGTGGTGACAACCTGTGCCAGCTAACTAGCTAGCTTGTTAGTGACACCATGTGCTAGCTTGCTAGTTAGCTAGCACCTGGTGTCACTCCGGCCTGCTGTGAACCAAAGAAAACCGTGGTCGACAGGCGGGTGCGAAGGACACTGTCTACCGGTCGCCCCCCTCCTCCAGCTAGCACAGCAGGTTGGAGGCTAGGGCGACACTGTGTGTTAGCTAACTAGCTAGTTTGCTAGTTAGGGACACTATGTGCTAGCTATCTAGCATGCTAGTTAGCTAGCAGACACTGTCGCCCCCAACAGCTGTGTACCGGACTAGCTGGTTAAGCTAGCACACAGTGTCCTTCGCTCCCGCCTTTCGAAAACCTTCCCTCTCCATGTTTAACATAACTGTGGGAAAACAGCGCCTAACAGGCAGGGACYAAGGACACTGTCTACCGGTGTATGGGTAGCTAGCTACCGCTGTCGCCCTCGCATCTTCTTCTGCGTGGTTCATCGGTGGCTGGCATCCAACGTTATTGTGCATTAACGCCACCTACTGTACTAGAGCGTCCCCGCCTCCTAGCATAAAAATGGACCAATTGAAGTATAAAGAGGGGTTCCTGCAGATGCAGGAATGCCCACATATAGCAATGCCCCAAATTGCAGGCCGCAATTGCACCCTTCTCGACTCCGCTATCAATGACTCATAGCGGTTAGGAAAAAAATACAGAGTTGACATGACCACCATTGTCATCGATATCTTGTTCTGATGGATGTAGCTACAGATATGAGCAAATAATCCTCATAATGTACATGMTTTTTTTTCTCCGTAAAAGCACACAGATTTGTATGAAACGATGTGTATGAAACGATCAAAACAATGAAACAATGTGTATGAAATGATCAAAAACGCTGAATTTGGTCATTTGTGGAAATGTACCGTATTGCCTTGCCTTTTTGAATTTTGTATATTGTTAGTAATCAAGGAAGCGTCATGCAAAATATATTGGTACACTCCACTTACCAAGACCATTGCCAAATAAGGCGTGCTGTCACCTGCTTTTATAGTAAGCCTTGAGGTGGTACCACCCAGCACATATGACTGTATGTCATACCAAACCCCTCCCTTGGGATGACGTAGAGGTACCTCTACATCACGATTTCAATGGTAGAGTTGAACCACTAGGGCCAAAAAGAGATTTACTACTAAAATACACTGAGTGTACAGAACATTAGGAACAGCTGCTCTTTCCATTACATAGACTGACCAGGCAAATCCAGGTGAAAGCTATGATCAGTAATTGATGTCACTTGTTAAATCCACTTAAATCAGTGTCTAATGAAGGGAAGGAGWCAGGTTAAAGAAGGATTTTTAAGCCTTGAGACAATTGAGACATGGATTGTGTATGTGTCCCAGTCACAGGGTGAATAGTTTTGTGCATTTGATAGGGGTATGGTAGTAGGTGCCAGGTGCACCTGTTTGAGTGYGTWAAGAACTGTAACGCTGCTGGGTTTTCACTCTCAACAGTTTCCTGTGTGTATAAAGAATGGTCCACCCCCCAGGATATCCAGCCAACTTGACACAACTGTGGGAAGCATTGGAGTTAACATGGGCCAGCATTCCTTTGGATCACTTTTGACACCTTGTAGAATCCATGCCCCATTGAATTGAGGCTGTTCTGAGGGCAAAAGCGGGGGGGGGGGGGTTTCATAATATTAGGAAGGTTTTGTACACTCAGTGTATATCACTTTTGCAACAAACTGTCAAAATTAACAACAGAATTGACGTGTTTCACTTTAACTAAACCTAAAACATCTGATTTTCAATAATAAAAAAAGATTTAATGAAAGTTACTCTGCAAGTATCTAAATTCAAAGTAAAAGTATGAAAGGATTTCAAATTCCGTATATTAAACAAACCAGACGGCACCATTGTATTTWTTWWTTTTTATTTAAGACACTCCAACACTCAGACATCATTTACAAACAAAGCATGTGTGTTTAGTGAGTCCGCCAGATCAGAGGCAGTAGGAATGACCAGGGATGTTCTCTTGATAAGTGAATGAATGTGACCATTCTCCTGTCCTGCTAAGCAATGAGTATGTTTGGGTGTCAGGGAAAATGTATGGAGTAAAAAGTACATTATTTTCTTTAGGAATGAAGTGAAGTAAAAGTTGTCAAAAAATATAAATAGTAAAGTGCAGATACCCCAGAAAACGACTTAAGTGGTACTTTAAAGTATTTTTACTTAAGCACTTTACACCACTGGAAACATGATAAAAAACGTTAAGATCAGCGTGTAAAAAGGAGKCAGTAAAACGGCAGCTATCCATTGCAGTGCCAGCCTGTCACCATGCATTGCTAACTAATGTGACACTCCAACATGTTGCTTGCAGGTTGTTGATAAACCATGTATGTTTCCTACATACCTAACCCTGGTTCCTAAGATATTTTCTACTTAGTTGTCATCATACTTTTCAGTGCCCAGCACTGCAACTTTGAATATCGAGTGTGAAATGTGAAACCGCTCTTGAAACTCTTATTAGTAAACATGTCACAACGTGTTCAACAAGTCCCACTAAAATCACTCACATCATTTTACCCATCAACCCTCCAGTGCATAGTGCCAAATGTACTCTCTATTCCACCTGACCCAAAACAAGATACAAAAAACACACAGTAGAGATAGGGAACACTGCATAAGAGTAATATTTGTGTTAGTTGAAGCGCCTCCCTCTTTCACGCATATCTGCATACTCACACAGAGGGCTTTGGGCGACATATGTGTTTAAAAAAAGCTGCATTGGTATAGCATAATTCCTGGCATATTAACATTCTTAAAAATCACATTTTAATTGATAGCAAATTAAAGTTAATTGCTTTAGCGTTGATGGTTGTAAAGCCCCACAGATAATTAAGTGCAGTGTTGAGATTTTTGATAAGTTGACATTTTCAGAATGAACTACCTGTAACGTAAATGAACAACATAACTAACATCTTAATTATGCAAATTGAAAAACACAGCAGATTTAATTATCATGGCTTTTAGATTGGTCCCCATATTAATTACATGTCCCTTATTTATTCATATCCACATATCTATTCACTTATTTCCCAATTATGTGGCCAACATTGACTTTCCTCTCTGTCTCATCAGTGAGTGTACGTTATTGTGGCAATGAGGTGACATGTGTATCCACTGTCATAACATTAACAACCCACTATCACAAATTATCATGAAATAGACACAAATTACGAAATTCGTGACAGACAGACGAACAAATMTAATAGTTAATGTCCACCACACGATTTTGAATGACAGATGAAGGCAGTAGGTTACTTAATAAGACAGAAACGATAGGAGCGAGGTTGGTCGGGGAGGATGGGTGGGTGTATAATGCAAAGGTGTAGCAATTAAAACATTATGTATTCGAATCATATGATGGACAACTTAAGCATTTCAGCTAATTAGCAACTACTTATTACTTTTTAACTAGCATGTTAGCTAACCCTAACCTTAACCTTTTAACTATTTAGCTAGCATGTTACCTATCCCTACCCCAAACCCTAACCCCTAACCTACCCCTAACCCTCATACCTAACCTTAACACCAAACCCTAACTTTAACCCCTAACTCTAACCTTAACCTTTAGCCTAGCTAACGTTAGCCACAACAAGAAAATMGTGTCCTGGACACAAATTCATTCAGAAGAAGACTGTGTGGTAGACACGAAAAATCATTTACTGGACACAAATGCGATATGAAGAAAATCGTATGGTGGACACGAAACAATTAACTTTTTATGTCTATATATTTCATGGTAATCTGTGATAGTGTGTTGCACATTAACTAATATGTAGTTGCATACTATTATGCATGCAAACTGTTAACCGTCAAAGGGTTTCTATCTAGGTACAGTGTACGAGCTGTATTAGACCACACCTAAAACCGAAATACACTGTGCTTTGGTTTGAATCAGATAAAAGACTAGTTAAAGTGAGCCTTAGAGGTACATATCCATATTAAATTTGGTATTTTGATGAATATGACAGCCTYCTGTACAGCCTACAGTTACAGAAGTCAGATTTAGGATTTAGGAAGTAATTGGACATTCATATATGGTAATGGAGTTTTATGTGACACTGAGTGTMGAGATRTMTTCTAAAAGTAGACATTGATGGTCGTAATAAATAGAAGAGGTACTGTAATAATGGCTTGCGTTACCTTTAATAGCACTCATTAAGAGAGACAGTCACTCGGTTATGGAGGATGGGATGTGCCATCTGTCTTCAGGCAAAATGAGAGATTATTGTCAATTTATTTTGTGGACAAAAGATGAAAATGAAAGGTGTGGAAATGATTAAGCTTTTTTTCCCCAAAGCAATATGAACAGTGACAAAATATGACACAGATGTTAACAAAAAAGCCTCAAATGTATTATCCAATTTGGTTGAAATTCTGTAACATTTAGATTATTTACAAACTGAACTAAACTAGCTAGCTACCTACTAGCTCACATAAACATATGGACTTGGTAGACAACATCCAAGTCTATGACACTGTATAAGTGTCATAGACTTGTAAGTCTATAAGTCCAAGACTTGTAAGTCCAATTTGTAAGTCGCTCTGGATAAGAGCGTCTGCTAAATGACTTAAATGTAAATGTAAATAAGTGCATGCTTGATCTCCAATCAAAATATAGTTGAAGACAAGTTCAAAGATAGGTCAAGGTTTCCCTCAACAACGTACTAATACTTATGATATATTAAACTGCAAAATGTTTGTATGGCGATCTCATGGTGGTGCTTAAACCAAATCCTGCATTTGAAGATTACACTTAATTTTGCTTGGTACCTGGGGGATTGCATATTTTACATTCTTACCAAGAAGTAATCCCAATGGGATTCCACCACTCTAATTAATAATTGGTGTATGTGGCTGACACCCCATCAGATTATTTGAAAAGTCATTAGAAAATACCCACTCCATCTCATATACAGATAGTATGAAGGAGCCCAAGGGTCCAGGGGGATTGCACCACCGRACCAAAAGTGTTTTGTTCTGAAAATGTAATTGCACCATCCACAGACTTGCTCCTGTGAGTATTACAATATAATGATTCTGTTCTAACATGAAATTAAAAGGAAAAAGCTTTTCTTTGAGTTGAGATAATATTAATGGAACAACATTATAAAGCTCATAGTCCTGCTTTACTTTGAGTCTTACATAAATTGTTTGATGATAAAAAAAGAAAAACACTGGTCTTGACTTTCACTCAAATGCCATCAGTACCTCATTTTTGCTTTCTGCGAGTGCTCACTTTTGAAATGCTATTCATCCTTGCCTGCATCTAAACTTGCATTGTAGTTTCCAGTAACAAGAATCATAGACACAAACATTTCCAAGAGGAACCATGCAGCCAAAATTGATGAAATAATTTAAGCATAAAATGAATAAATGTCTGTCCACAGTACACATACTTATAATGAAATTCCTTGAGGAACGCATGTAACTTATGCTTAAACGATAACTGTTTAACTAACAATATGTTTTCATCCCATCGCTATACATGTTGGACATGAAATCCCAGTATGTCCAAGTAAAATATTCCTTCATAAACAAATGGAAATAATCGCTCTAGCGACAATCTCTACTGTGGCCATTATATCACATCTAGGCCTGTGCAATGTTTGATACAAAAATTATAGCTACAGACGGATGGGAAGAGATAGGAGGTTACTTTGTGAACACATTCATATAGCTTGAGAAGAATAGAAAGCGCTAAGTCAAACAAATCCTAGATATTGATTTATTGGGGAGTATAGTCTCAGTGACAGGTGCAAGATTGATCAAATGGAAGGTTATCCTTACTCACAGAGGCAAGCTGTTTGCCAATATCCATCACTGAAAATTCTAAATGGTTAGAATAGCCCTTGACAATCCACCACACTAATGAACAAGTAGTGGGCATGTAAAGAGGTGCGAACCTGATGGCCTCAACTACAGGCGCAGGCAGATTTACACCCATAGGCTGTAACCAACACAATATGMTATCTTTCATAGGAACGAGATTGAGTTATGCCAAGGACAGCCTTGTGTGCCTCTGATGGTGTASTGCTTTATCACAAAACACGTTTTATTATAAAAGAGAAACATGCACTCAAAACTATATGATTTTGTGATTCAACACATCAATAACTTCACATACATGTGTACATCATATKTGCTGAGATAGAGGCACATATAGTTGTCTTTTGTATATTTTATCTTTGTTGTGTTTTTGCCTCTTGGCYAAGTTGTCATTGCAAATAAGAATTAGTTCTCTAGTGACCTCTGCCTGTTCTCTCTAACCAAGTAAAGGTTAAATATTACAAACAGCATGATATTTACCAAATTATATTATGCTAGGAAGTATGAATAATATGAATATACAGTACATGCTAATGTATATTTACATTAATCACGAATACGAATTTACATGCTAGCTGTGGTAGCTACATCTCCTCAGAAAACTCCTTTTTAAACAGTAGACCACGCATAAGGCATCAGGGGGCATGTATTGCTTTGGGGCAGTGTCAGACAACTAGCATCTATGTACATATACACACTGACACACTGTCACCACAATGTGAAGGAAAACACAATGAATATCTCAGAGCTAAAATAGACCAGATTCTGACCATCTCCTTCCTCCGCCCAAGTCCAGAGACATCTTCTCCGGGGAGATTGCTTGTTGAAAGTCTATTAATTTCCCTCTGTATGTGTTGACAAAAATTGCCACCAGGTTTACGGCTGTGAATATCTCATCTGTTAGGGGGAGCAGGAAAATGAGACATAATTAATCCCTGTGAACCAAAATCTACTTCATCCATTAATCTTTTATTGTAACGGCATAAAGTAATTGAGGCAGCGGCAGGTTTTCAGGGGAAGAGTGATACTAAGGGGATGCACTCTAGAGGCCTTTCACTGATTGAGCATAACGTATCTAACAAACATAAATTATCCTTCATAATTTTCTTACATTTTCTATCATTCTTAACTCCAAGGGATTTAACTGCAGTGCCAGTGGCATCTCAGAGTATTGCTCAAAAAGAAGAATGGACGCTAGGTAGATGACTAGATAATGTGTTGAATCTTGACCAAATATTGGTCAAATATAGTGTTTTTTAGTGATCCTTTATCTTGATCCATGTATGTATTGCCTTGTATGTATAGCAGTTTTCATTGGTTACATCAGTACTATTCACCTGATTCAACTAATAATCAACCCCTTGATGTTACTACTTATACTGTTTACACCTGGTTGTGATGTGGGCATTTATTCATTGAATTCCTTACATGACATGTTATCTGGGTGTCAAGACAATATCAGATCCAATAATAACCCAGCTCATACTGCAGGCAACACTGTCATGCTGATCATCCTTGACAGCTGATAAACTGTTACTCAATCTGGTAATTTGAGAGTAAATGGTGCAATTATTATTACCAACGTACTGACTATAATGCACAATTGTCACTTAGCTATCTGTATTCAATAATCTTGTTAATCCTTTGGGATATTAGAACAGGGCTATTTAAATTCAAATGTTTGCTTCAAATAGTCAGTACAGKAAGGGGTTAAATTTATGAAGAATTCCATCACCTGAAGAATGGAGACCACAAACAGTAGTAATAATTTTGTAGAATTTAAATTACAGTACAAACAACCATGAGAAATACATTTGTGGCCAGTTCAACCACCCACATAATCCCAATTTAACCACGGAATACAAAAAAAGAAATATATGTTTTACTAGCACTGAAATTGCTGATAGCTACTTATTGATGAAGTTGTTTTACTTACTATGACTGTGATGTGCGGTTGTCTATCTTAGCTACCTTAAGATAAAGCATCAATTACAGTAGTAATGGATAAGTCGATATGGATAAGAGCATCTACTAAATTATTKAAATGTAAATGTAAAAATGTGCCACAGGGTACTGTTTTCAAAAATCAGTTATACTACCATCCCAATGTATGTTTCTTTAGATTTCTTGTGACAATGATTGAAATAAATGCTTGTTTAGGATTTAGAGGATGAACATTAAGGTCATAAGAGGCTTTGGGGTAAAATCCACTCTCCCTTATTCCTTCACACTTTCCTGCAAACCTGTCAATTTCTGAGGTTTATAAATAGTGTAAAGTCTGGACTTGGCTCTTGAGTCTTTGTCCAAGTTTATGATCAGTTTGAGTGGCGGTTGTCACAGACAATTTATATCATACTTTTGGAGGAACATTTAGAATAGCAACTGTAATCCATATGTACAGAATGTATAATTCATAATTCCTCCTGCCACACCAAGTTAATGTTGTAATATCCTGTTTTATATATTCCTCATGCTTCCTTGCTTCTGCATTAATTTAAAGGGATTTAAAGTTTCATGACTGTGCGACAGCCTGCGATACCCAAATACAACATTTAACCTAGTATACAACCAAAGCTAACATATGTGACTTGTTTCAGGAAACTAGGCGTATGTCGCGCATCACTATTTCACAAGAGAGGCATTTTAACTTAAACATAATTTTTTTAATCAAAATGCTTTTTCAGGCAGAAATGCCTTCTGGAACATGTGAACATGTGCCTTAATAACAAACCTGTATGCTAGCTCTAAATACAAATAGAATTACGAGCCTAGTTGGTTTAGCCACGGAAAAAGTCAGGGACCTTCCCGCTAGCCGTGACTGGCTGAGATAATGGCTGGACTGGACATGCCGTGAGATGAGTTCGGATTGGTCCGCCATGTATCATGCTTCTGTAACGCTTGTCGTTGGAATGAGGTGAGGACCAAAGCGCAGCGTGGTAAGTGTCCATATTCAATTTAATAACTGAACACTAAGAATACAAAAATAACAACGTGAATGATACAAAACGAAAACGAAACAGTCCCGTATGGTGAAAACATAGACACAGGAAACAGCCACCCACAAAACACAAAGGAAAACAGGCTACCTAAATATGGCTCCCAATCAGAGACAACGACTGACACCTGCCTCTGATTGGGAACCATACTAGGCCAAACACATAGAAATTTAACCATAGAACAAAACATAGAAAAACAACATAGAATGCCCACCCCAACTCACGCTCTGACCAAACTAAAATAAAGACATACAAAAGGAACTAAGGTCAGAACGTGACAGCTTCTGTCTATAACATGAGCTGTTCAGTATGTGTAGGTAATTCTTTCTAACGCTTCTTTTTTTTGAAAGATATCACTAAGAACTGCAAAAGTGTTGCTAATGCTCTCCACTTTCTGGAGGATCGAGTTTTGAAATCAGTGGAATGCTTGGTGGAAGCAGAGTATAATAGCTAAGGAGATGGAGTAAATTCTGGCATTTGATTGTAAATATGCGGAGGGAGTCGAAAAGTGAACACACATAAGGCTGTTGAATAAAACACCTGTCATCCGAAATTACATTTTCCAATGGCATCCATGACAGAGAAGGAGAAGCGTTCATCCATGTAGTATACATGTAAGAGAGTCTAGCTAACTACATTTTCAGATATTATACATTTCTAATTTTGTCATTGCAAGTTAAAGCATACTGTTCGCTAGCTAGCAGTGGTGGAAGAAGTACGCAATTGTCATACTTGAGTAAATATACCTTAATAGAAAATGACTCAAGTAAAAGTGAAAGTCACCCAGTAAAATACTACTTGAGTAAAAGTCTAAAATAATTTGTTTTTAAATATACTTAAGTTTCATAAGTAAATGTAATTGCTAAAATATACTTAATTATCAAAAGTAAAATTAATTYTAATTCCAGATAGACTTTGGTTATAAATGTAAAGATATAATTTAATCGTATTATTATAAGTAGTAGAAAGTAATGGGTTAGAAGAAGCCTTCATAACCAACCCATAAAGTAAAATGTAACATCTATATATGGCCAGATATGTACATTTGAACATTGATTTATACTGCAATAGATGTCGTTCAATTGGTAACATACATTTTTGTATTTTTCTAATGCCTCTTAAGGGGAAAGTCATCTAAAAGTAACTGAATGTAATCAGATTACGCTACTGAGTTTGGGTAATCCAAAAGTTACATTACTGATTACAATTTTGGACAGAAAACTAGTAACTGTAACGGATGACATTTAGAAGTAACCTACCCAACCCTGTTCATATGCAGATGGCTACTCCCACACATTATGAAATGTGTACACTATGCTAATGGTAGTACTTTTATTTTATTTTATTATTCCTGTATAATGGAAAATGCTACGAAAACAAACTTTAAACAAATCACAATACCCCACTGGAACATTTGATTAAGCACCCTACATACAATCTGACAGGCATCACTGAATTTGAGCTCACCATGCCAATGCCTCCTAGACATAATACAGAAGAAATGGATGCTGTAATTGGCTGTAACTGTTTTGCTTCCGAGGCCCTGTTTCTGTGAAGGTTGTTAATGTACTGCTCACATTGAGCGGCAACTTTAGAATAGCCTGCTTTGTGTCAGGAAATATTGCAAGGAATTGTCTCTTGCTCATGCAGCATTTCTACCCATAGGTGTATGTACTGTATGCCTTAAGACAGACTGTTTTCACCCCTTAAACCATCTGTTTCCTTCTCCCAACATGTTCTCAACTTAGTTATACGGTCTCCTTTTTACAGATGTGTTGATTGTGGAAATTAATAAAAATGTAATAATCATTTACCTCTCATTTTGATGAGATGCCATTATCTGACTGTTTCCAGCTGTCTATTTCATTCCTGATCATGATTGATTTATTTGATGAATTTATTTACGAGCGCCTATAAACTGAAAAGACAAACAACTAACTGACATTTAGATTTGGCATCTAGAGGAAAAGGTAGACCAAACACAGAAATATTTTTCTTCCTCCTCATCCCTTCTTCTTCACTCATCTATGTTTAACCAAGACCTAGAGACACATACAAAATCTCCATATAGTGTATTCTGTCCTGTCCTGAACGCCAACTACATCTTCAAAGTTGTTCATTCAATAGTACAATGAATTAAAAAGGAGAGAACCTGGTTCTCGCCACAATAAGATCACGTCTATGTTCATATTGACCGCTAACCCTCCTCTCTGACTGTTCTCTCTGACTGTGATTGTTACTTCTCCTCACCTACTAAGTTACATCAACCCTTCAGTCACCCCTCACTCTCAATGAGAAGAGTGGGGTATTTGTTATTCATTATAACAGAGACAACACTTATTATCCATCTAACATACCACCCTATCTGTTACTCTTTCGTTTTTATGTACAGAATAATACGAAAGGCTCTGAGACCAGGTTGGAATAATGCACCTTAACCTCTTCCTGTCTGACCTCCTACGTTTGGACTACCTGCTCCATGTTAAAATGAATAAGCAGTGGAGTGTGCTGGGGCGATGATGCCTTAATGAAGATGAATATTCAGGTGCTTTAGAAAGGTTCCTGGAACACTTCCCAGCCTGCACTTGGTGTCTCAGTCAAATTGGCAGCAGAATGAGGAGAGGGTTAGAATCGGGAAATAAAGGTAGCAGACATGCTTGCATGCACATCAACACACACACCTCTCTCACAAACCAACTAAAACGATGTGCTTGATGAGAGATCAGCCCAAGTACCACACATTTTATTCAAATTAAGTTAGATGGGTGATGTGTCATTGGAGTTGCGAGAGAGTGGAGAGAAGAGAAACTATGAAAATTAAATAAAAAGGGGAGATAATCAAAAAATCTGTGTTCAGAGATTAATGTCCTTCCATGAGCTGTTAGTGTCCAGAACGACACATTGTCCATGACTGTGAGCCATTGATGCCAGGTGGGGAGAAAYGGAAAAGCTTGTGCTAATTAGAAGTGTAGAGTTTAGATGTGAGTAGAGTGGCAACGAGCAGCATATTTTTCCACACTGTTGGATAGGACAGCTTGTGTGTGAAGTAGAGACCGAATGTTGACGTTCAAGTCCTGCACTTGGATGACCAGGAGAGCTCATTGATTAACTCAATTTTTTTCCTGACAGACAACCACACTTGTTAGTTTGGCTGCTCCCAAAGCAGGAAAGCAATCCATAAATCGAGTTGTACTGGAAACAACTCCAATGCTCTTAACAAGAGAGTTGTTCATACTGTATGGTTGACATGGAAAGGATGCAGCATATGCAATATTGTCACACAGTGATGGACCTCCCATGTTTCTACCTGCTACACAATTATATAAAATGAATGACCTCTGTTCTACCATAACCACTCAACTGAAGGATGCTATAGACTATGGGTCATAATCATAATTCATAATCATATGAATGATACCACGCTATTGGATTTACATTTTTTGAGAAAAATTATTACATAGTGAAACATTAAGAGAAGGCACACATACCAATGCAAGTAGTCATTCCTCACGTGCTACCTCTTAAACTTCTCATCTTCCTCTCCAACAGTTTTACTGTTAACTGCTGATCCAGCTCTTGAGGATGAGAGGTTGGGAGACTTAGCTTTTTTTGTTGGTTCCGCATTTCTGTGTAGGGAATTGGCAGATTATTTGGTCAACCTCGATCAGTTCCACCACAGTTTATAAGTATACATGCTCTCTGATAAATAAAGTCCATCAAAGTCAGAGGGCTTGTCCCCTATGAAACTCATGTTCCATTAAGCACTAGCAAGCCAAAACGATCACCTCCAAACAGACAGATTCAGTCTACAATAAATTCAGCTGTTTCCATATGTCAAACATMAAAAATAACTACTAAAGCATGTCTACTGATATCTTTTGAAAGACTGCTCTAATGAAATGCAAATTATTTCTCCAATTTACCATTGCCAAAATAAGAATGTGACGAAGAACAGGGGTTATTCTACTGCATGGACCCCATATTGCTTAGAATGAAACACATTCCTGCTAACCCCCTTGTCAATTGCAAAGGGATATGTGCCCAGTGAAAAATCTGAAAACTCAAAACATATCAAAATGTATCACTTTCAACCTAAGAAACTAACATCCGCCTAATAATTGCTAATAGTCAATAATAAATAACCCCAGGGTTACCTCAGGTAAAGCAATTATTCTTCCTTATTTTGAGATCAATGTATTATGTTAAAGTTCATAGTAGGAGACATTCATTAAACATGCCATGMAGTCTAAATTAGTGATGTTTGTAAAGCGTTCTAAGCAGCTGTGGTTATGGGAGATGATGGTCTAGCACTCTACATTTCAGCTCTGTTCCCTTTTGAGGTTGTACATATCCAATGCATGAGCATTTCTGCATTCCTGCATTAGGAGAAAAAAGGAATCTTCTTCTGATAAACAATACAATATATGCCAGCTGCCAAGCAAAACGCTACCTGTCATTGGAATCTGGCTCTGAGAAGCATTCCTCTGAGACAAGGCCATACCCCAAACTATTTAATAAAACTCCATATTGCAGTCTGTCATTCAGTTAAAACCTCTTAAGGATCTGTCCCTTTTTTTCAATTTTCGCCTAAAATGACATACCCAAATCTAACTGCCTGTAGCTCAGGCCCTGAAGCAAGGATAAGCATATTCTTGATATCGTTTGAAAGGAAATGCTTTGAAGTTTGTAGGAGGGTGTAACACAAATGATCTGGTAAAAGATAATATAAAGAAAAAAAAAACATTTTCTTTGTATTTTTTTTGTACAATCATCTTTGAAATGCAAGATGTATTATTCCAGCCAGGTGCATTTTAGATATTGGCCACTATAAGGCAGCAGTGTATGTGCAAAGTTTTAGTCTGATCCAATGAACCATTGCATTTCTGTTCAGAATTTTGTGTCAGAACTCATATGGCAGGCAAAAACCTGAGAAAAAATCCAACCAGGAAGTGGAAAATCTGAGGTTGGTCATTTTTCAACTCATTCCCTATTGAATATATAGTAGGATATGCACTTTGTTGGAGTTGCACTTCCTAAGGCTTCCACTAGATGTCAACAGTCTTTGGAACCTTGTTTGATGCTTCTACTGCGAAGTGGGGCCGAATGAGAGGGGAATGAGTCAGAGGTCTGCCAGAATGCCTTGAGCTCGTGACGCTCGTTCACGTGAGAGCGAGCTCTGTTCCAATGCTTTTCTGAAGACAAAGGAATTCTCCGGTTGGAACATTATTGAAGATTTATTTTAAAAACATCCTAACGATTGATTCTATACTTCGTTTGACATGTTTCTACGGACTGTAATATGACTTTTCGTCTGAACTTTTGCCTGGACCTGCCCGCGCYTCGTGAGTTTAGATTGTGTACTGAACGTGCGAACAACAAGGAGGAATTTGGACATAAATGATGGACTTTATGGAACAAATCAAACATTTATTGTGGAACTGGGATTCCTGGGAGTGCATTCTGACGAAGATCATCAAAGGTAAGTGAATATTTATAATGCTATTTCTGACTTATGTTGACTCCAACATGGCGGATATCTTCTTGGGTTGTGTTGGTCTCTGAGCGCCGTACTCAGATTATTGCATGGTTTTCTTTTTCCGTAAAGTTTTTTTGAATTCTGACACAGCGGTTGCATTAAGGAGAAGTATATCTTTAAATCTGTGAATAACACTTGTATCTTTTATCAATGTTTATTATGAGTATTTCTGTGATTTGATGTGGCTCTGTGCAAATTCAGGGTATGTTTTGGAGGCAAAGCCAAATGTAAACTGAGGTTTTTGGATATAAATATGAACTTGATCGAACAAAACATACATGTATTGTGTAACATGTTGTTCCGGGAGTGTCATCTGATGAAGAATATCAAAGGTTAGTGATTAATTTGATCAATATTTCTGCTTTTTGTGACTCCTCTCTTTGGTTTGAAAATCGCTGTATGCTTTCTGTGACTAGTTGCTGACCTAACATAATGATATGTTCTGCTTTCGCCGAAAAGCTTTTTAGAAATCGGACACTGTGGTTGGATTAACGAGATTTCTATCTTTAAAATGGTGTCTAATACTTGTATGTTTGAGAAAATTGAATTATGAGATTTCTGTTGATTGAATTTGGCGCCCTGCAATTTCATTGGCTGTTGGCTAGCGGTTCCCCAGTCCCAGTCCCTTTTTAAAATTTTCGCCTAAAATGACATTCACAAATCTAAGGAAAAAAACTAAAGTGGGATGGTTGGTCAGGGTGGGTGTGTAACTCAAACTTCTAGCAAACCAAAAGTTTATCCTTTTAGCTAATTAGCAACTTTTCTACTACTTACACATTTTTTGTTACTTTGCAACTTTGCAACTACTTTGCAACTTCCCCTAACCTTAACCCTTTGAGCTAACCCTTCCCCTAACCCTAACCCTAACCTTAACCCTTTAACCTAAGTCCTAATCTTAACCCTGACCTGAACAATAACAACGTTATCAACAACCAATATGAATTCGGGAACATATCATACATTTAGAAAATGTGTAACTTATTGTACGTTTTGGATATTTATAATAATTAATATGAATTGTAATTCGTAACATATCGTACAAAATGAATGATGGAATCCACAAATGAATACATACCATATGAAATGTAACATATCATACTAAATGGAAGGTCTCGGATATGTATAGAATAATACGTAATGCTCTGAGACCATTGGGGGGGGAGGGGGGAGGGGGTGACCATTGATTTCGTCTGCCACTAATTAAGAGTACTCTCATTTGCAATATATGTTACTGTTCGGGTTGTTTTCTTCCTTTTCACTTTGACCATTGTTTATCTTGCTTTCCTCTCCATGTTGAGTTGTCTCATGCTCTCTGATCACAGTGAACATCAAGGACACTGTTGTTCAACCACCCATGGTTAAACTGTTGAGGTCCAAAGCTCCTCTCGCACTGTATCACCCATGATTGCTGATAGTATCTACCCTAACATTAAATGGGTTACAATCAGTGGCGGTCGGTTCCGTTTAAGATGAGGGAGGACGCAATTTTTTTTTATGACCATGGGCTTATTTCTATTACAGCATATTGGATGACTGTCATTCATATTCCATTCACCCAGCTCAATGTAACATCGATAGGTTTAGGCTACTACATGATACTCAAATTTTCCCTATACCCATCATGAGGTTGCTACAACCTAGCCTATGAATGAATTTACAACGTATGTGCACAGGTTGAGTGACATTTGAGTAATCAAGGTGACAGACATTGACACATTCAATACTGCCTTGCACACTCTAGCCTGCATCTAGCTGATCTAGGGTGTAATCGTTAGTCCAAAAGTTGCAAACGAGAGTTTATATTGGACAAAATCAGGTATGTTTATCCCCGTTTCGTTCCGTTTGCTTCCATTTATGAAACTTTTTTCAACAGAATCGGCAGAATGAATACACCCCTGATCAAACACAGTTCAATTTCATAGCAGCCACATAAAAAAAGCATGATCCCTTTGTTTGTTGTATTACTTCTCGAGTCTATGCGCTCTGCTCTCACCTTTTTACTTCGTTTGTGGACTTCAGTGCACGACACATCAGCTTTTTGAGACCAGGCGAATAAAAAACGTTCTAAGCCAAACCTTGATATCATAACCACTACACACAGCCTACATAGTTGTCACCATATTAACATCATACTCAACATAGCTACTACTAATGTGTTAGTAAACCCATACAATCATGCTGTACAATGTACAGTCAACAGKAAGCAGTTTAGCAGTTACACCGGCAGGCCCCAGTGGCAATAAATTAATAAAATCAAAAGCATACCTTGACTTGGAAGAGTTCCAGTGTCGGATAGCCTGAGCCAGCTAGCTAACATAGCATCCCTCTCTGTTTGAACCAGGTGTTTGAATAGGCTAAACTAGCTAGCTGCATTCAAGCTAGCTAAGTAAGTGAAAGTTAAAGTGAAAAAATAATACAACAAAAAATCTCTCTCTCCCTCTCTTGCTTCTCCTTCATGTTTTAAGAAATAAAATAAAAATGTTGGTTCAAAACTGTTCAACTATTGTCCTTCTCTCTCTTTGAGTTAACTACTCACCATATTTTATGCACTGCAGTGCTAGATAGCTGTAGCTTATGCTTTCAGTACTAGATTAATTCTCTGATCCTTTGATTGGGTGGACAACATGTCAGTTCATGCTGCAAGAGCTCTGATAGGTTGGAGGACGTCCTCCGGAAGTTGTCATAATTGCTGTGTAAGTCTATGGAAAGGGGTGAGAACCACAAGCCTCCTAGGTCAATGTACCCAGAGGAAGACGGAAACTAGCTGTCCTCCGGCTACACAATGGTGCTAACCTACAGAGTGCTTTTCAGGCTACTGTAGACCTTTATTGCAAAACAGTGTTTTAATACATTATTTGGTGACATGTGAATATATATAGTATAGTTTTATCTAAAACGGATAACTTTTAAATTCTTTCACTGTTTTTACTTTTATGAAATTCAGTGAGGAGGATGATCCTCCCCTTCCTCCTCTGAGGAGCCTCATCTGGTTACATTATGGGTGGCAATATGTGTGGTATTTTGACAGGACAAAACACTGTTTTATTCATAATGTCGCTGCTAATCACTGACAAAACAGACCTTAACAAATCAGTGAATGCTGCTACATGTACTGGCAAAACATACATTATCTTGCTACACTTGCACCATACATTTGTGTAGGTAAATTGGACCCAATGTTTTTTAGGACAACCAATACTGTTTGATTCTCCTATTGACATTATGTACACTGAATAAAAATATAAACGCAACATTCAAAAATGTCGAAGATTTTACCGAGTTACAGTTCATTTAAGGAAATCAGTAAATTGAAAAAAAAATTATTAGACCCTAATCTATGGATTTCACATGATTGGGAATATAGATATGCATCTGTTGGTCACGGATACCGTAAAAAAATAGTTGGGGCGTAGATCAGAAAACCAGTCAGTATCTGGTGTGACCACCATTTGCCACATGCAGCATGACACATCTCCTTCGCATAGAGTTGATCAGGCTGTTTATTGTGGTCTGTGGAATGTTATCCCACTCGTCCTCAATGGATGTGCAAATTGCTGGATATTGGCGGGAACTGGAACAAGCTGTTATACACGTCAATCTAGAGCAGCCCAATCGTGCTCAATGGGTGAAATGTCTGGTATGTAGGCCATGGAAGAACTGGGACATTTTCAGCTTCCAGGAATTGTGTGCAGATCCTTGCAACATAGGGCTGTGCATTATCATGCTGAAACATGAGGTGAAGGTGGCGGATGCATGGCACGACAATGGGCCTCATTATCTCGTCAAGGTATTTCTGTACATTCAAATTGCCATCGATAAAATGCAATTGTGCTTGTTGTCCGTAACTTATGCCTGCCCATACCATAATCCCACTGCCACCATGGGGCATTCTGTTCACAATGTTGACATCACCAAACCGCTCACCCACACAACGCCATACACGCTGGCTGCCAGTTGAAACCAGGATTCAATACGTGAAGAGCACATTTCTCCAGTGTGTGCAAAAAAATACGATTTTAGTTTGTATGGAATATTTCTCTGATCTTTTATTTCAGCTCATGAAACATGGGACAAAACTTTAAATCTTGCATTTCAATTTTTGTTCAGTGTTTTTTTTCGGGTTCAGAATAAACAGTTCAACAACAGCAGTGGTACATTATCCTGGTTTGGTACTCAACTCTGTAATGACACTCTGTAAGGACATTTCCTCCAATATTTCATTTAAAAAAGTCTTAAGGATGTATTGTATTTTTATCGGCAAGGTAAAGATAAACAAATAATGAGCTTTGCAAAAAGGCCTTAATTTGCAATAAGAAGAGTATTCATCAACAGAGTAAACTGTAGATAAACAGACCCATTTTCTCTGTATTGCATAGTTTGCTCCCAAGGCTTAGTGGTGGGATTTAATATGAATGACATAATGAGAGACTCTTGCCCCAATCTCAGCCAAACTGACTATCGCTGAAAGGGATTGGAGCAGAGGCATCTCACATCCATTTAGGAATGCAATCTGTATTATTTCCACTTCTTCTTACCCGCCTTATTGATCCAGCCAACTGTCGGTATCCTCCCTCTGTTTGTTCTTGGTGCCAGGCTAAATATATGTTACTGGTTGATGGTGCTGGTTGGTATAGAAATCTAGATTTGTGGTTACCACTTACAAGGTGGCTGGATTGTTTTTTAAATTTGAATACACAATTTGTATATCACTAATTCCTCAGATATGCTTCGTCATTTACTGGACATCGTAATTACAGAAGTCATTTGCTCTAACATCGCAAGTTGATCTCCCTCTCGCTCTCTTTCTCTGTCTGACACAAATGTACACAACGACACAAACTTTTTGTCCTATTTTCAGGTCAGTTGCTGCAGGTAAGTAGACATGCACATCTCAGGACTGCCGATTTCACCATCCAGAGTTGAGTGGTATGTGCTTGTCACCATAGCCAGCTCTGACTGTGTTCAGCCATCGGCGGCACATGAAGATGAGTTGAATGCACAGCCCGCAACAATATGAACTCGTAACAGTGAACTCAACAAAAAGTTAATGAAGCACCACATAGCTCGTGGGGCGTACCAGGCGAGCACAGTTGCATCAAAGCCCTCCACCGTAAGCTGCCGCATGCTTAAGTGAACAAACTACATCCTGAGGGTGAAGATAGACAAAATCCATTGCTATGAATTTGAGTCAGTGTAGAAATAACAAAAAATAAGTAAAGAAAACAAGATTCCATAAAATACATACACCATCCAAGTAGTGATACATGATCTGTTCAGAAACATCTCTAATCGGAGCCAAACTTCTCCAAGACGTATTTGTATGCTTAATCTGTATCATTTTATACTAAACAGTGTTTGTGACTCTCTCTTTAACTGACGGTAAATACGAGTGGAAAGCTTCAGCTGTATTAATTATAATCTATTCCTTTCCAAAGAAGTCTACCTTCGTTTTGTGAACGTCTGCTATTCCCCTAATAGCAAATTCTGTCCTGTTACCCATGCAGGTGTTGGACTTACATTTTGAATGGCACATGAATGCTAATATGGCGTTGTAATAAGGTCTTTGAAGTATGCAACACACTGTTACAGAATCATAATGTGAAAATCTCCTTTGAATCTGACACAAGAAGCATCAACACAACTATTCTCTCCCCTTCCTCACCCCTCCCCTGTCTTTTTCATTGCACAGCGACTGTTTCTTCCACTTTCTCAACTGCATATGTCTTTTTAATATTAATATATTGCTGGAAGACTCGACTTGCTCTGATAGGTCTTATAAGAAATAAAAAGGTTTCCAAATACCAACATGAGGGATGTTCTGATCCGTGGGAAAGAGGGGGAAGTGAACCCAGTAGGAAAGGGCAGGCTTATTGGTTTAGGGGGAAAAAAGGGGCTTCATGTGGGGAGTAGAATTTTGGTTGGATACGCAAACCTACAAATGTCTGTGGGCTTCATCACTTACAGGGAAGGATTCTCAACTATGATAACATTAGAGAATGTTCACTTTTGACTTTTTTCTATAGAATGTTTATAAAATTAACAACTACACTAGTATTTTACATTAGGTACATCTCTCTCTCTCTCTCTCTCTCTCTCTCTCTCTCTCTCTCTTCTTCTCTCTCTCTCTCTCTCTCTCTCTCTCTCTCTCTCTCTCTCTCTCTCTCTCTCTCTCTCCTCTCCCTCCCTCCCCCCCCTCCCTCCCTCCCTCCTCCCTCCCTCCCTCCCTCCCTCCCTCCCCGCTAAATGCTTCAAATTTGCTTTCCATCACTGGTCTTACAAACTGGTGAGTGATGTTGTGCTTTTGTTTGCAACATCATTGGACTTGACCCCTTGATAAATGCCTGGCAGCGATGTGTTGATGATAGACCCACATTGACTGATGTGCACTGATATAGATGTCATGAGGCCAAGTCGTTAATGGCTGACCTTTACCACAGCACTGCTCTGCCAGCCTCTATTGGAGCATTCTGCTATAGGACCTCTGGTTCTCATTATCAGTCTCTCTCATTGGACCAGGTGACCACCTACTGTGCTCATCAACCATGAATGAACTATTTCACCCACGACTGATGACATTGAGATGGGTGCTGGCTTGTGGGTGACAGCATGTTCTGGGAGGAAATATTAGTGGCACTCTCAGACTAAAATGCTACGCGTCACTCTTCCTCTCCACCCTGATGATACTGTGCACATTTCATTGTATTTCTTAAATGCTCGTGTCAGTCATGAATAGGTCACAACAAGAAGCACTTAAATAAAGCTTTGCCACTGATTAATGGGGGTTGGAGGATAGAGGGAGGGGGTTCTGACTACCTTCCACTAAAAAACAATAAATGTTTTGTAAGCAGCCATGGGTGCTCTTCGCCCAGGGAGAACCATCATGTCTGAAAGTGACAGCTACTCCAGGGGAGTGTGGAAACACATGTTCCCATATACACAGGGAATCCAATCTGATCACACAGAGTTGATAGATTTTCTCCACTGCCAGCACAGAGCCTTTTACCAATATTGTTTTAATGGTATTAACAGGTTGGATCCCAGCCAAGAAGAGGAGCGCATGCTGATGTTATTGACTAGCTATCCATAAAAACTCATACCTCTCTCTATATTATTCTCAAGGATGGCACAAATTGAAAAATTTGACCAGATTAAAGCCACTTACAGGATATTTCCATATTTATCTTTAGTGTAATTAAACCACACAAATCAAATGAAAAATMGACTGTAAATTGTTCCACCAAGATTGCAGAATAAATACATAAATTGGTTAGTTTGGCTCTCTATCATCCACATTTATTAGCTATGTTTGACTATGTGGTTAACGTGAGGATTGTTTGAGACATGATTCAATACTTTAACAGAGAAAAATAGAGAAACATTTACTCTCACTGAGCTCTTTGATCTTTAGAAACCTGGCTCCACTGCAATGCATGGACGCTTCAGATGTTCATGCATGTAAATTGTTCAATGTAATTAACTTGTGGAAATGATTTATCCTTGAATGGTTGTCAGATCAATTTCTCATCTGAGGTCTTTGTAAAATGTTGTAGCCCTCGAAGGTTGACAGATCACAGACTTGGAGTATATTAAGTCACACATGAGCGGTTTTAGGGCACGGCTTTACTGAGATCAATCAACTGTAACTTCAAAACAATAACTGCAGTTGTCAACAGACTGGATCGGACCTCAGCAGTCATTCAGACTTTGAAATGTATTGCTCAGTTTGCTGTCTTATAATGTGGTATTTCCATGCACATCTGGGCAACATTTGTGTTTTCACCACGCAAATCTTCAGAAAGTGTGACGGTAATTGGTAAATCATTTTAAGGTATTGTACAGAAACAGAACCTAAGGTAATACCAAATCCTGAGTTTTGGACCAACCATCAACTAAATCGACTTTTTTGAAACATATCCATCGCCCTCAAACAAATCTGATTTAAATCCCTTTTTCCAAAAAGCTTTGGGCTTGACAGATTTAGTTATTAGTAAGTGTGAATATTTTCATGTGTGAGTGAGAATGGCCATGAGCTTGTATAAACCTGATCTCCTTTCATCCTACATGGATGTTTGTGTGTGTGTGTGTGTGTGTGTGTGTGTGTGTGTGTGTGTGTTGTGTGTGTGTGTGTGTGTGTGTGTGTGTGTGTGTGTGTGTGTGTGTGTGTGTGTCTCTCTCAGTCACCAGATCTCAACCTAACACTTATGGGAGATTCTGGAGCGGCGCCTGAGACAGCATTTTCCACCCCTGAAAGTAAAAAACCAAATTATAGAATTTCTCATGGAAGAATGGTGTTGCATCCCTCCGATAGAGTTCCAGATACTTGCCGAATCCATGCCAAGTCACATTGAAGCTGTTCTGGCGGCTCGTGGTGGCCCAACGCCCTATTAAGGCAAAACCTAAACCATTTTAGCTAACCCTTCCCTTAACCCTAAAGTTAACCCTTTAACCTAACTCCTAAACTTAATCCTAAACTTAACCCTAACCACTAGCCTAGCTAAATTTAGCCAGCTAACTAACTTTAACAACCTAGCCACCTAGCTAGACCTGATAATGGCGCCGGAGGGGATGGATGCTGTTTTACAGGATCCTAACTAATTGTGCTGTTTTGTGTGTTTATTTCACATTGTTTGTAACTTATGCATGCTTCAGTGTTGCTTTCCTCGAAGCGAGCATAAAAGGCATTTAGCCTGTCTGGTAGGCTCACATCACTCGAATGGAGCTCATCCAATTTATTCTCCAGTGATTGCACGTTGACCAATAGGATGGATGGCAGAGGCGGGTTACCCACTCGACGACTAATTCTCATAAGAGACAGTAGCAGAAACATTATTTACAAAATCAAGCAACACTGAAGCATGCATGAGGTCACCAGCTGTTCCGGACGAATGTGTGATCACGCTCTCGGTAGCCGATGTGAGCAAGACCTTAAAATAGGTCAAAAATCACTAGGCCGCAGGGCCAGAAGGATTACCAAGACAGGTACTCAGAGCATGCACAGACCAACTGGCAAGTGTCTTCACGGACATTTTCAACCTCTCCCTGACCGAGTCTGTAATAGCTACATGTTTCAAGCAGACCACTATAGTCCCTGTGCCCAATAATGGGAAGGTAACCTGCCTAAATGACTACCACCCCTTAGCACTCACGTCTGTAGCCATGAAGTGCTTTAAAAGGCTGGTCATTGCTCACATCAATACCAATACCGGAAACCCTAGACTCACTCCAATTCGCATACCGGCCCAACAGATCCACAGATGATTCAATCTCAATTGCTCTCCACACTGCCTTCTCCCACCTGGACAAAAGGAATACCTTTGTGAGAATGCTGTTCATTGACTACAGCTCAGCGTTCAACACCATAGTGCCCACAAAGCTCATCAATAAGCTAAGGACCCTGGGACTAAACACCTCCGTCTGCAACTGGATCCTGGACTTCCTGACGGGCTACACCCAGGTGGTAAGGGTTGGTAACAATACATCTGCCACGCTGATCCTCAACACGAGTGCCCCTCAAGGGTGTGTACTTAGTCCCCTCTTGTACTCCATGATCACCCACGACTACGTGGCCAAGCACAACTCCAACACCATCATCAAGTTTGCTAACGACACAACGGTGGTAGGCTTGATCACAGACAGCCTAAAGGGAGGAGGTCAGAGAACTGTCCATGTGGTGCCAGGACAACAACCCCTCCCTCAATGTGAGCAAGTCAAAGGAGCTGATTGTGGACTACAGGAAAAGGAGGGCCGAACAGGCACCCARTCACATCGACGGGTCTATAGTGGAACGGGTCGAGAGCTTCAAATTCCTTGGTGTCCACATCACCAACAAGCTATCATGGTCCAACACACCAAGACAATCATGAAGACGGCACAACAATGCCTATTCCCCTTCAAGAGACTGAAAATATATGGCATGGGTCCCCAGATCCTCAAAAGGATCTACAGCTGCACCATGGAGAGCATCCTAACTGGCTGCATCACCATCTGGTATGGCAACTGCTCGGCATCCAACTGTAAGGTGCTGCAGAGGGTAGTGCGTACGGCCCAGTACATTTCTGGGGCCAAGCTTCCTGCCATCCAGGACCTCTGTCCTAGGCGGTGCCAGAGAAAGTCCCAAAAGACTCCAGCCACCCAAGTCATTGTGAGGACAGACACTGGGAGACGAGAAGCAAGTACAGGGAGTGAAGATTTAATGGATAAACGGACATATAACAAAACAAGAACAGCGCCTGGACGGAGGGAACAAAACAATGCAGAAAGGGGAAGAAACTGAGGAAGTGACAGATATATGGGAGGCAATCAATAAAGTAATAGAGTCCAGGTGAGTCCCATGAAGCGCTTATGTGTGTAACGATGGTGACAGGTATGCGTAATGATGGGCCGCCTGGTGCCCTTGAGCGCCAGAGAGGAGGAGCAGGAGCAGGCATGACAGTGCCCCCCCCCCCACAGTGTCTCACCTAAGCCCAGTGAGCCAGCTGAAATGTGGAAGACCGACGAGCTGGCTGAGGCGTGGGAGCCCAACGAGCCATCTGAGGCGTGGAAGCCTGATGAGCTGGTTGAGGTATGACATGGGATGGGAGCCTGATGAGCATGCTGAGGCGTGGGAGCCCGACGAGCCGGCAGAGGCATGACGGGGGATGGGAGGGAGCATGATGAGCCGGCTGAGGCGTGGGAGCCTGACGGGCCGGCTGAAGCATGACGTGGGATGGGAGCCTGATGAGCCAGTTGAGGCGTGGGAGCCCGAATAGCCGGCTGAGGCATGATGTGGGATGGGAGCCTGCCAAGCCAACCGAAGCAAGAAAACCTCTTGAGGCAGCTAAGGCATGGAAGCCCGGACGAGCCAGCTGATTCACCTCCGGTTCCTTCGGCAGCGGCACCCGGACCCGACGTCACCAACCCCATTTAAAAACAAAAAAACTCCCTGATGCTTCCAATATTTATGTCTGCATTCTGTGCGGACAAATCAAATCAAAATGTATTTGTCACATGCGCCGAATACAACATGTGTAAACCTTAAAGTGAAATGCTTACTTACAAGCCCTTAACCAACATTGCAGTGCAAGAAGAGTCAAGAAAATATTTACCAAATAGACTACAGTGAAAAATAATAATAAAAAGTTAAACACAATAAGAATAAGAATAACGAGGCAATATACAGGGGATACCGTTACCGAGTCATGGTGCAGGAGTACAGGTTAGTTGAAGTAAAACGTGTAGGTTGGGGTGAAGTGACAATTCATAGATAATAAAGAGCGTGTAGCAGCAGTATACAAAACAGAGGAGTTGAAGGGTCAATGTAAATAGTCGGGTGGCAATTGTATTAATTGTTCAGCAGTCTTATGGCTAGAAGCTGTTGAGGAGCCTTTTGGTCCTAGACTTGGCGCTCCGGTACCGCTCTCCGTGTGGTAGCAGAGAAAACAGTCTATAACTTGGGTGACTGGAGTCTCTGACAATTTTATGGGCTTTCCTCTTTCCTCTTGGCCCCAGTGATGTACTGGGCCATACGCACTACCCTCTGTAGCGTCTTATGGTCAGATGTTGAGCAGTTGCCATACCAGGTGGTGATGCAACCGGTCAGGATTGAAAAATAAAAAACTTTATTTAACCAGGTAAGCTAGTTGAGAACAAGTTCTCATTTACAACTCCGACCTGGCCAAGATAAAGCAAAGCAGTGCGACACKAACAACAACACAGAGTTACACATGAAATAAACAAGCGTACAGTCAATAACACATCAGAAAACAAGAAAGTCTATATACAGTGTGTGCAAATGGCGTGAGGAGGTAGGCAATACATAGGCCATAGTAGCGAAGTAAATACAATTTAGCAGATTAACACTGGAGTGATAAATGAGCAGATGATGATGTGCAAGTAGAGATACTGGTGTGCAAAAGAGCAGAAAAGTAAATAAAAACAATATGGGGATGAGGTAGGTGGATTGGGTGGGCTATTTACAGATGGACTATGTCCAGCTGCTGCGACCGGCTAGCTGCTCAGAAAGCTGATGTTTAAAGTTAGTGAGGGAAATATAAGTGTCCAGCTTCAGCGATTTTTGCAATTCGTTCCAGTCACTGGCAGCAGAGAACTGGAAGGAAAGGTGGCCAAAGGAGTTGTTGGCTTTGGGGATGACCAGTGAGATATACCTGCTGGAGCGCGTGCTACGGGTGGGTGTTGTTATCGTGACCAGTGAGCTGAGATAAGGCGGAGCTTTACCTAGCATACACTTATAGATGACCTGGAGCCAGTGGGTTTGGTTGTAGCAAGGGCCAGCCGACTAGAGCATACAGGTCGCAGTGGTGGGTGGTATAAGGGGCTTTGGTAACAAAACGGATGGCACTGTGATAGACTGCATCTAGTTTGCTGAGTCGAGTATTGGAAGCTATTTTGTAGATGACATCGCTGAAGTGGAGGATCGGTAGGATAGTCCATTTTACTAGGGTAAGTTTGGCGGCGTGAGTGAAGGAGGCTTTGTTGCGAAATAGAAAGCCGATTATAGATTTGATTTTGGATTGGAGATGTTTAATATGAGTCTGGAAGGAGAGTTTACAGTCTAACCAGACACCTAGGTATTTGTAGTTGTCCACATATTCTAGGTCAGAACCGTCCAGGGTAGTGATGCTAGTCGGGTGGGCGGGTGCGTCCAGCAAACGGTTGAAAAGCATGCATTTGGTTTTACTAGCGTTTAAGAGCAATTGGAGGTCACGGAAGGAGTGTTGTATGGCATTGAAGCTCGTTTGTAGGTTAACACAGTGTCCAAAGAGGGGCCAGATGTATACAGAATGGGGTCGTCTGCGTAGAGGTGGGTCAGGGAATCAACCGCAGAGCGGCATCATTGATATATTCAGAAAAGAGCTGCGGGGGGGGGGGGCGGAGCTGTTGGCCTGGGGCTTGGGTAGCCAGGAGGAAAGCATGGCAAGCCGTAGAGAAATGCTTATTGAAATGTTCGATTATCATGGATTTATCGGTGGTGACCGTGTTGCCTAGCCTCATTGCAGTGGACAGCTGGGAGGAGGTGCTCTTGTTCTCCATGGACTTTACAGTGTCCCAAAACACTGTTAGAGCTAGGATGCAAACTTCTGTCTGAAAAACCTAGCCTTTGCTTTCCTGACTGACTGTGTGTATTGGTTCCTGACTTCCCTGAACAGTTGCATATCGCGGGGAATATTCGATGCTACTGAAGTCCGCCACAGGGTGTTTTTGTGTTGGTCAAGGGCAGTCAGGTCTGGTGTGAACCAAGGGCTATATCTGTTCTTAGTTCTACATTTTTTGAAAGGGGCATGCTTATTTAAGATGGTGAGGAAATTACTTTTAAAGAACGACCAGGCATCCTCGACTGACGGGATGAGATCTTTCCACGATACAGGTCAGGTCGATTAGAAAGGATGCTCTCGATTGTGCAGCTGTAGAACCTTTTGAGGATCTGGGGACCCATGTCAAATCTTTTCAGACTACTGAGGGGGAAAATATTTTGTTGTGCCCTCTTCGTGACTGTCTTGGTGTGTTGGACCATGATAGTCCGTTGGTGATGTGGACACCAAGGAACTTGCAACTCTCGACCCACTCCGCTACGTCGATGTTAATGGGGGCCTGTTCAGCCCGCCTTGTCCTGTATTCCACGATCAGCTCTTTTGTATTGCTCACATTGAGGGAGAGGTGGTTGTTCTGGTACCACACTGCCAGTTCTCTGACCTCCTCCCTATAGGCCGTCTCATCGTTGTCAGTGATCAGGCCTACCACTGTTGTGTCGTCAGCAAACTTAATGATGGTGTTGAAGTCATTTTTGGCCACGTAGTCGTGGGTGAACAGGGAGTGCAAGAGGGGACAAAGTACACACCCCTGAGGGTCCCCAGTGTTGAGGATCAGCGTAGCAGACTTGATGTTGCCTACTCTTACCACCTGGGGGCGGCACGTCAGGAAGTCCAGGATCCAGTTGCAGACGGAGGTGTTTAGTCCCAGAGTCCTTAGCTTAGGGATGAGCTTCTCGGGGGCTATGGTGTTGAACGCTGAGCTGTAGTCAATGAACAGCATTCTCACATAGGTATTCCTTTTGTCCAGGTGGGAAAGGGCAGTGTGGAGTGTGATTGGGATTGTGTCATCTGCGGGTCTGTTGGGGCGGTATGCAAATTGGAGTGAGTCTAGGGTTTCCGGGATGATGGTGTTGTTGTGAGCCATGACCAGCCTTTCTAAGCACTTCATGGCTACAGACGTCATTTAGGCAGGTTACCTTCGCTTACTTGGGCACAGGGACGATAGTGGTCTGCTTGAAACATGTAGGTATTACAGACTCGGTCAGGGAGAGGTTGAAAATGTCAGTGAAGACACTTGCCAGTTGGTCCGTGCATGCTCGAGTACACATCTTGGTAATCCTTTTGGCCGTGCGGCCTAGTGAATGTTGACCTATTTTAAGGTCTTGCTCACATCGGTTACCGAGAGCGTTATCACACAAATGGAGGGCGGGGAGAGCTTTGCATGCATCTCTGTGTTGAGCAATGGTTATCAAGGATTTTTTAAAACTCTGGTTGCACATGTGACATGCTGGTAAAAATTTGGTAAAACTGATTTAAGTTTCCTGCATTAAAGTCCCCGGCCACTAGGAGTGCCACTTCTGGGTGAGCATTTTCTTCTTTGCGTATGGCCTTATAGAGATGTTTGAGAGCGGTATTAGTGCCAGCTTCGTTCTGTGGTGTGAAATAGATGGCTACAAAAAATATAGATGAGAACTCTCTTGGTGGATAGTGTGGTCTACAGCTTATCATAAGGTATTCTACCTCAGGCTAGCAATACCTAGAGACTTCTTTAATATTAGACATCGTGCACCAGCTGTTATTGACAAATAGACACACATCCCCACCTCTCGTCTCACCAGACATAGCTTCTCTGTTCTGCCAGTGCATGGAAAATCCCGGCAGCTCTATATTATCCGTATCGTCGTTCAGCCACGTCTCAGTGAAACATAAGATATTACAGTTTTTAATGGTAGGATAATCTTAATCGTAGGTCATCAATTTTATTTTCCAATGATTGCACGTTAGCAAGTTGAACGGTTGGAAGTGGAAGTTTACTCGCTCGCCTACGGATTCTCAGAAGTCAGCCCGAACTGCGGCCCCTTTTTCTTCGTCTTTTCTTCAAGCAAATGACGGGGATCTGGGKCTGTTCCAGTGAAAGCAATATTTCCTTCTCGTCGGACTCGTTAAAGGAAAAGGTTTATTCCAGTCTGCGGTGAGTAATCGCTGTTCTGATGTCCAGAAGTTATTTTCGGTCATAAGAGAAGGTAGCAGCAACATTATGTACAAAATAAGCACAAAAATAAGTTACACAAAACGCTAAAACAATAACAAAAAAGCACAATTGGTTGGGAGAATGTTAAACTTCAGCCAGGTTCTTTGGCGCCATCTTTAAACAGACGCGGGAAAATGAGAAGAAAGTACAGGGAGCGAAGATTTAATGGATAAACGGACAAATAACAAAACAAGAACAGCATCTGGACGGGGGGAACAAAATGACATTAATGCAGACATGAGGAAGAAACTGAGGAAGTGACAGATATAGGGGAGGCAATCAATAAAGTAATAGGGTCCAGGTGAGTCTCATGAAGCGTTGATGCACTTAACGATGGTGACAGGTGTGCGTAATGATGGGCCGCCAGGCGCTCTAAAGCGCCAGAGGGGGAGCGGGAGTATGCGTGACAGTTATAGACTTTTCTCTCTGCTCCGTACGGCAAGTGGTACTGGAGCGCCAAGTCTATGTCAAAAAGGGGGTCAAAACTGCTCTGAGACTATGTTAGCTAAACAACAACCAGTGGTTCCATTTCAAAGGTCTCTCCTTTTCTTTCTTACATGGTAAGGAAACCAATATGTAATTTTGTAATTTAGTGTGAACTATCCCTTTAAAGTATTTCTGCCATCTCATGGACAACATAAACATAAAGATCTTGATGTATATTCAGCTGCAAATATTGTGAGTAATACAGTATTTTTTTGTTGCAAATATTATGTTTCTTAGCAGACAGAAAATGTAGCCCTGTTTTGGTGTTTTTTGCACTTTGCAAATCCATATTATAAGATTACATTTACAGTATTTGAAATTCCCTCAAAAAATCATTCCCAGCAAAAATAGGCTGTAATGAAAATGACAGGGACCTTCCCCCACTGTTCAGACCCATGATTGAAAATGAATAAATAAAGAGATTAAGAGGGATACATTCCATCCTGTTTTGACCCCCATATCCAGGCTGAAACATATAAGGAAAGGAGGCTAAGTGGCACTCAACTGTTATCATAGAGCTTATGACTATCATCATGGGTATGCTAATGTACACAGATCTGCTGTGTTAGGGCAGAGTTACTGTACACCCTCTGCAGGACAGGAGACATTAATTATTGACACCCAACGCTTACTGAAAGCCCAGGTGTGTTGCAGAAAATAACCACTGACCCAATTACGAAACACATACAGCTTCCTTTGGTTAATTTCTGTAAAAGCCGCGATTGCTCGTAGCTTTATAATTCATGAACACCAGAGTACAGACCTGGCAGAGCACCAGCATCTATTACTCAAACACCCACCTCGTGTACACCGCACACACTCACAAGCACACACACACACACACACACCCCTTACACAAGAACATTGGGGTACTCTACATAATCACAGAGATAAAATGTAGAATTCCAGAATAAGAATCTGTATTTCTTGCAATGTCAGCTTACACATTTATTTGTGGGAATCTATGCCTACACATATACACACAATCCAGCATGGAATATTTTTGGAACGATCCCAAATTCAGATTTACATGCAACTAGGATTTCTGGCAAATCCCTCATTGACACCAATACATAATTTCACATGAAACTAAGGGGAGATCCTGAATTAGTATTCGGCCCATATAAACTCTTTTTCCTTGCATTTTGATGCTGGCTCTGTCATATCAGAGAAATGTGAGATCACTTGCGGGTGCAGGAGTCTGTATTTAACAGGTGACGAAGTGTCCAACAATAGCTTCTAGCTAGCAGACAGAGAGGGATGGGGATGGAGTTTTGTACCAATGTTGAGGGGTGAGATCAGTGTTGACATTTTTAATTACCCTAGGTTAAGGAGAACAAAGGATGATCGTATATCACTCTCTCCTTCTCAGKCTCATTTGGTATCCTACTTGAGGAGATTCCTCCCTCTCCCTCCTCCTAGTTGGGTAAAATGATGGAGGGAGGAGTGAGAGAAGAGAGAAAATGTATAATAAAGTTAAAGACTCATTTGTCTGGTTCCTTAATGAGAGGAAGCGGAACAAAGACCCTGGCTAATATTCCGAGGGGCCTAATTAAAATTAGGTGTGATCTGACGGAAGAAAGCGCCACAGAGGTGATTTTAGTCACAGCCCAAAAGAGAAGACCTAATTAAGGAGAGTGATGGCCTTTACTTGGAATCCGCCAGAGACATGTGGGGCTGAACATTGTCCTGGTCCCACTGGCCTGGCATAGGGATTACTGCCATTCTGCTTCTCCAAGCAGCCTGAAAACAGGACAGGATAAAAGGGACAATAGCCGCCCTACAGACTATAGAGGAGTTTTGGGATATTTTGAATGCTGATTGCTTCATGAGAAGAGGATTGGTTGGTCAGTCTAAATAACCGATGCCGATTCATGTCATGGCACTATTTTTGTTACATTTATTTTCTGCAATCATATGTGAGCTCTGTCACTCAATATGATCAAGCCCAGGGTTGGTTAGGTTATTTTCTAAATGTAATCCGTTACAGTTACTAGTTACTTGTCCAAAATTGTATCAATAACGTAACTTTTGGATTACCCAAACTCAGTAATGTAATCTGATTACATGCAGTTACTTTTAGATTACTTTCCCCTTAACTCTTAAGGATCTGATACCATCTGATACCATCTTGATACCATTTAAAAGGAAACACTTTGAAGTGTGTGGAAATGTGAAAGGAATGTAGGAGAATCTAACACAATAGATCTGGTTAAAGATAAGACAAAGGGAAGAAAAATAATTATTTTGTATTTTTTTGTGTCATCATCTTTGAAATGCAAGAGAAAGGCCATAATGTATTATTCCAGCCCGGGAGCAATTTGTATTTTGGCCACTAGATGGTAGCAGTGTATGTGCAAAGTTTTAGACTGATCCAATGAGCCATTGTATTTCTGTTAAAAYATTTGTGTCAAGACTGCCCAAATGTGCCTAATTTGTTTATTAATAACTGTTCATGTTCAAAATTGTGCACTCTCCTCAAACAATAGCATGGTATTCTTTCACTGTAACAGCTACTATAAATTYAACAGTGCAGTTAGATTAACAAGAGTGCATTTTTCACTGGCTGTCCACTGGTTTCAAAAACAGTGATTGATAGGCATCTTAAACTTCTTGAATTCAATTATTATTGGGTTCAAATACACATTTAGATTTGTGAACAGCCATCCACATCCATAAGGCGAAAATACCTAAATGAGAGAACAGCAGTGTGATTCACATCAATGCTCTATGTAGATATCAATAATAATTGATATTTGTATCGCCGTAGACTACATGACTGATGTCATCCTTCCTTCCAAGCGTTTATTAAAGTTGAATAATCTTTGGATGCTGACAGAAGTCGCACCGTTGGAAGACATAGCTTGTACTGTAGCCTACAAAAGCCTATTCGTGCTCTGTTCCCGCGATCCATCAAACACAATTGGTGTGTCTCATAGTGGTTTCTGATTTGTGGTCAGACTCGCTCAGGTGGAACAAATTTAAACTTGCGTCTTTTTTCAATGCTAATTTGAATGTCATTGAGAAAACAGAGAGGTCAAACCCTCCTAACCCACCTAACCCACCTAACCCTAGGTGTCAAAGATTTTTTTTTCGCAATCATCCTTTCTGAATTTAAAAGTAATCCTCAAAGTAAACATCTAGTTTTTCAAAAGTATCTGCAATCTAAATCAATTATTTTGGCTGGTAATGTAACCGGTTACAGTTACCATTTTTTGTAATCCTTTACATGTAACAGATTACATGTCATCCGTTACTCCCCAAACCTGATCAAGCCACAGTGGAGTAGAGAGAGCTGTTTATCACTGCAATGGACTATGTATATGAGCTGTTTGGTTTGTTTGATTTTCYAAAATGACCGTTCATCTTACCTTTGACATTGAAGGAGCACCATCATCTTGTTCTTTATGACACTGTGATAGCACTTGCCCTAATCTTAATTGACGGCGCTGTGACTCATCTGCTAAAAGCCACCTATATTTATCTACTAGCACTATATATGCGCACTAATAGCAATTGCTTTCTGCCGCTGTCCGTCCTTGGGAGAATGCCGGGAATACTGTGAAAGTGCAGGAAGTATCAACTTAATGCCTCAACGCCATACTATATCACTCCAGTCATAACAAACACGCAGGCAGGCAGGCAGACACACACACATATACACACACACACACAGTCTTGTACAACTAACCTTGTGGAGACACACAATTCAGTCCCATTAAAAATCCAATTTTTCCTAACCTCTAACCCTAACCCTAACCCTAACCTTAAATCTAACGTTAACCTGAAAACTTTACCTTAACCCTAACTCAAATAGTACCCTTACCCTAACCTTTACCCTTGCTCCTAAACCTAAACCTAACCCTAGCTCCTAACCCTAAAACTAACCCTTGCTCCTAACCCTAACCCTAAACCTAATTCTAACCCTAAACACTGAATTCTGGTCAAACCCACAAGTTAGTAAAACACAACATAACAACCACCCAAACCAAAAGACCACAAAATACCCCACCCAGAACCAAAACCAGGCACAAACACCAACATAAAAAACACAAACACCTAACAAATAACACCCCCTAACAAACACCAAATAGACCACCACCACAACAACAACCACCACAACACGAACCACACACACAACAAAAACCACACAAACACAACACACACCACAAGCCCACACCACCAACACAACCCCCACCATCCATTAACACCAACACAACACACACACACAACACACACAACACACACACACACACACACACACACACACACACACACACACACACACACACACACACACACACACACACACACACACACACACACACACACACACACCACACACACACACACACACACACACACACACACAGAGAGCTTTGTTTTTGTAAAATGTTCTGACATTTTGAGTGTAAAAACCCTTAACCCTAACCATAGCCCTAACCCTAAGCATGATGGGATGTTTATTGCTTAATTAACTCAGGAACCACACCTGTATGGAACCACCTGCTTTCAATAAACTTTGTATCCCTCATTTACTCAAGTATAGTTGTTTGAGTAAATTACGACAGTTACCTGTATAACTCACCGTGGATTGCAAGAATAATACAGTTTGTAGGTAAGCACATATCCCTGTAGAGAGGTWGCCCATTTTGTTATTTCTAGACCACTTAAGGGTCCTGGGTGTGAGGTAAAGAGCTTTTCTTCCACTCCATCTAATGCTCGGTATGCCCACGAGTTTGAAACCACATGGATGGATGGAGTGTGGTTTTTGTAAGAAAATGAAACAAACAAGTCTCCTCTCCAAGAGCAAACTTTTAAAAGCTTTCATTCCTGTTATCCCAAAAAATCTCACTAAATTATAGCTGCAATACAACTGCTAAAAGGTATTGTGAAAAAGAGAATACAAGATGAAGATAAATATGCTTTAAATCCTATAAAAAAAAATTGACAAAAAGGGTGCTGGTTGTCAGCTTGCTACATTGTACGGACCAGATAGGGAGGATGTCACTATTGCATTTCTGTCTGACTGGAGCAAGTTGTGCTGAAGTGCATTCTGACAGGCTTTTATCTCCATTTCCATTTGATGTGGAGAAAGGAAGGCGGACGGTAGGCTCTTGAGTCCTTATTTTCCCTGATCAGCATGGGGTACCAGGGATATGGGTTAAAGACTGCATAAACCACGATTGAAAGCACTTTGAAATATATGGGGATTTATTTCTTAAGGTTCACATATTGTTCAAGGTTCCAGTGTATGCTGCAAAGCACCCAATGTTGTTTGTCTGCATTATCCACCAAATGTCCTTTATTCCTTTACCTTCTCTTTCCACTGAAATTACAAAGGAAAACACCARACTTCAAGATGGGAAAGGACTCATATCTATTGTCATATAAAAAATACAAAATAAAAGATCTCCAAAAATGCCATGCCATAATTTGACCATAATGTTATGGGCTGAGGCAATATACTAATGTCTGTGTAAACACACGGCAACACTCCTGAACAACTGGCATATTTACCTTTACAAAGTGCCCTCCAACATGAAATGCCTGGAAGTCTTAGATTTGTGGCTTGTGAATACTTCTGCTAGAGTATGTGTGGAAGTAATTGAAGCTCTCTATATGCAGACATCTTAGCAAGTTTTATACTGAAGAATAGGTCGTTGTCCCTCCACCTCCATCCGGCATTGTTTCACTTCATGTGTTTTGAGAAAAAAACCTTGAGCAGTCCATCTGTTTCTATGGTGATATTGAACTTTGAGAGCTCTATCCACGCTAGTGTGTTGATATCAGGTAGGTTTAAACACCRAGGGCACTATTTGATCAAAACCACTATTCAGGTTTCCAGAATAAGAAAACATGTATATATTTTGATTAAACTAGTCAATTCGCAACATTGCAAGAACAACAACATGAGCGGGACCCATTTTTTGTCAAAAAGCGGTTCAAAATCAAGAGATGATAAACCAGCACTCAGGAGCTGACTAAATTACAGTTACAACTGATGTCAATGCAGGTCCAATGAATTTTGGGGTCTTGCTTGAAGAAAAATAAGAAAGGGCATATCTGACTGTTTGGGCTGAAGAAGCCTACTCGATACCCTCAAAGGATAATGGGATCTCTAGTACATCACAGCACTCCTCTGCTTCTGGGATAAGCAGCAAAGTCATTCACACCAATCTGGCTGCATCGTCCTCTCGCAGTACAGTACTCCATGAATACATCCCAACTCAAGATAATACCACCTGAGTGCAGCAATCTCTAGTGGCGAGCAAACCCCTCCAGAATGAATCAATACACTTCGACTTGTATGAGACAAAAGGCAAGGCCTTGCCAACCCGAGGGACACAGCCAGGGACACACAGTCATGTCATTACTGCTGTGGAGGGTATAGTGCTACAACTCTTTACCTCATAGACTGATTGATGTTCAAGCATGTTAATATATGGCCGATATTTTGCAGGGGTCTGATGTTTTTTTTCATCAGAAATGGATCATCTGCATTCGGTGCATTTACATCTCCACAGATGTCAGCGTTGACGTTTGGGTGAAGCTGTCTTTTAACAAGTAATGGGCATTAATTATTCATTGAAGTACCATACATTTGAGATGCCCTAAAATATAACCTACCGTATAAGAGGTCAACTAGTGGAATCAAACATTCTCAGTTACATGAGGAACATTTAAAAAGTAGAAAAGTAACAGTCCAAAACGTCTTTCCAGTGAGGCTTTGAAACAGCCTTTCTACCCCTAGGGACAGTGGTTGATGAGGACCACTAATCATAACGTAGAGAGGGAGAACTCCTGTCCTGGCTCTTTAGCACAACTCTAAGTGAAATACATTTCATATCCACCACTATATTGATTCCAGACAAGTAAATGCATGATTTAGCTATCCAGAAATATGAAGCTTATTAAGGATTATTTAAATGTATCTAAATAGCTACTATTTAAAAGAAAAATCGAGAAGTGTGACAAGAAACATAAACGTAATACAAGCCCATTTCCATGTGTGACACTCTGTCAATTGTCTGGAAATGGGCACGGGAGTCTCACAGTAGTGCAGTTGTGTTTGCCATTTGCATTTATATTATCAGAAAACACATCTGCAGAAAACTTGAAAAGGGCTCAGTTCAACCCCCCTCAAAAAATGATGGTATATAGCAATATTGTTGAGCTTTTGGTTAAAGGCGGTAGCAGTCAAAAAGAAAAGTGGAGAAAGAGAGGGCAAATCCAGAGTGTGCTGATGAGTTTGTTTGGACACCAGCTGTGTGTTTGCTGGTGACTCCTGAAATCCATTAGAAATCAGCTGGAGGTCAGGGTTCCACTTCAACCAGAATGGGTCTGTGATACAGAGTGGTCCACCTCAACCTCATTTTCTCCCCTGCGAGGAGCTGCAAGGCAATCAAACACCACATGTCTGATGCCTGGAGATCCCAGAAGAATCAAACACATACTCCAACTATCCCCTGGGATTCCCAGSAACCAGTTTGAAAAAGCGGGCTGTGGTTGCTTTGGTCTGAAACCATTTGATGCCCTTTCATCATGTTGAACTATAGGGTGTTCCTTGTGGTGAGATTGCTTTATTATTGCTTTTCCTTTTAGTCATCTGTGTATGTTTCAGAGATCTAAGCATACTGCCAGACAAGGGAATGACACTAGGAATACATCAGATAACGTTAGGGAGGACTCACTACAATCACCWGCATAATTATCCTCAAAATCAGAACTCATGGTCAGGGATGTGGCAATCCAGCTTTTCCTTTGTTCATAATCTCTTGCTTACTGGTAGTCATTGTAGCTAATGCTGAGTTTCCTTGGTCAGTCCTTGAGCACTCTGAGAGATGACTGACAAGTGAAGGATGTGTCGGGGAGCAATCAGTGCCTCCTGCTGTGCTCAAAAAGCAGTGAACACATCTGCAGGGCGATTTTTTTTTTTTAGAAAGAAAGAAAGCCTATGAAGGACCCGTCACACCTGTGCAGAGAGCCCAGAAAATGACCAGTGCATGACAAGACTTCAGTTCACCGGTCACAAGATATGTCAAACTAATGACAGGGAGTTTGTGCCGCACATTTTGCTTGAGGGGCTCTTTTAATGCTAAGTGTCTTCCAGTCTGGATACACATCATACAGTACATACAGATTCAGAGGGCACGTGGTTCGCATGACAATAAAACTGCAAGTGGAACTGCAGGGACAGAAACTGCTATACCTGTACCTATAAGCTCAGTTTTATSTTGTTGTTTTATCATTGGGGCAATTGTCAACTAGCATAGAGCAGTTTGAACATGTGAGCATGACACCACTCAAATTTGAGTGGTTATCTGCAATATTATTTATCAAAATACACATAATTGTCACACTTACACAAGCCGGCTCAACAATACCAAAACMGATGCAGCATGATGGTAATGGAAGATAAATTGAATACTGTCTTCCATGTTTTGACATTTCTTTCTATTGTGTTCAAGTGAATCAATTTTTATCCAGGGAGAGGAGATAGGAAATTATTTCTCTCTCATTTACARCCCTTTCAAAGGTGACTTCATCATTGGTGCCTGAAAGACATCCTGCCCCTCAGTAACAAATGATTACCGCTAAATGAATCCCAGAGGTTGCACTGCTAATGCAGAACAAAAGGGGAGAGAATGGGGAGGCAGTGCTGCTTCAAGATCTATTTTTTATACCCGCATCATTTTTTGCTTCACTGATCTATCACTAAACAACAGCTGCTGTGCAGGAMCCAGAGCGCCGCACTGCAGGGAAGATGAACAAAAAAAAAAAGAAACTAATACATGGAGGAGAAAAAAAAAATGGGAGACAGAGGAGTTTTAAGTGGTGAGGTCACATGTGATCGCCTGATACTCTTAAACGGCGTCTCATACTGAGAGAGAAGTGAGATGAGGAACTCTCCTGGCTGGTCTGTGTCTCACGTCACGTGACTGATAGCAAGTCACCTGTAATGGCTTCCTAGACAGCTGCATTAGACAGACAATTTGCAATCATCTCCACTGATTCCATTTCTCTCTCTCTCTCTCTCTCTGCTCCTCAGACCGTATAGGAGCTTGAGTGGCAGGGAATTACCAAACAGATCATATGAATGTGAAAGGGGAAAGGGGACACTACAATTCAGCCCACAAACAACAAATAACCATTCGAACCTATCCCAGCTCCACTTACATATTCTGCCTATCAGTATTGGCCACACTCAACAACTCATGTCCAGGGTAACTCATCACACCTTATGCAATGATTGACATTGAGAGTACTATTAATTGTGACATGTTATATTTATATTATGTATGACCTTCATTGCCCTTGAAATAAGCAATAAACAAGACAGTTTATTAGTTTAAAACCAACTATCCCACCACCCATCTGTTTTCTGATTATCAGAGACTGGAATGGTGGTAACGACAATTCACACAAATGGAAAAAAGAGAAGTTACGAAACTGTAAAATGTGTAAAGCATGCCCACTCGAGCAACAGTTTCAGGCCTGCTAATATCTCAACGCTTCGGCCTCCTGTTCTTTCCTGCTGCTACCTCCCCAAACCCGTCATCACTGTCTCTGCTAATTCATAGAGAATAGCTGATAAAAGCTCTAGGCTCAGAATTAACACGTAATTAACACAGCCTTAGCGCCTAACCCGCGGTTGCAACAGCCAAGGTGGGAATGTAATTGGTCCAAAACTAGCCGTTTTTCACAACTCCCTTTTCCACAAGGGCTGGTTTTCCTCTTGTTCTCTACATGTTCTATTTCCCCTGTGCTGTAAGTCATGCAGAGAAGTGAAAAAGAACCGTCTGACTCACTGACCCACTTACCAAACATTTAAAGCACTTAAGTATTTGCAGATTAACAACAGCAGCAGCAAAAATGCCCATGCAGATAACTGTACCAACATCTATTTGTGGTTTCCTGTTGGAACAGGGCTAGCTCTTGTCACCTGCACTATCAATTATCASCCACCTGTGAATGGCAATGTGACCAGTCTCTTTTTTTAATGTAACATTCCTGCCAATCCGAGCTTCGAGGAATGCTATCCCACCCCCTTCTATTGCATTCCATTACTCTCAGTCATTCCAGTCCATTGTAAAACATAGAGGCATGTCCACTTTAGTTTAAATAAAAAGCCTTGGGGTTGGTGCAAACCATTTAATATGATATTTTACATTGAAAAGCATGAGTGCACATAGTAGCATGGTGAGTACATGGTAGCATGGTGAGTACATGGTAGCATGATGAGTACAAGGTAGCATGGTGAGCATGGAGCGACTGTAAATCCACCTCTTTCTTTATTTGAATGTATTAACAGAGGCCAAGACTTTAATTATGGCATGCCGTGGCCGAGAGCGGCACCCCCAGGCACTCTCTCATAAAGCCCACAGGCCACGGCTCCAGATGCCATAATAGCAGGTGGAGTTACTAACATACTCTTGAAAACATATCCTACCACATACCGTATGTCAAAGCGTTGGGCACAACTATAGAGGGGGTTAAAAAATATATATATAATAATGTTAAAGATTGCAATAGATTATGCATTATAGAAATATTATGCTTGACATAGTCCAATTTACATGTTACAGTATTATGTCTTATTTGGAAACCACCTGCACAAGACCCAGCAGGAGGAGCTTTTCCTTCCTTGAATGCCAAACAGCTGGCAGCTAGTGATGCTTCCACCATGCGTTGGAAGCCACCCTTGAAGGACTTAGAACTACACTGCATAATGCTTTTAAAGCCACCTTAATGAAAGAAGACGGTGGTTTATTACGCTGCATTATTCTGCAGCGTTTATTTAATAACATTTCCCTGTGGTCTAATCCCCTCTGATCTTGATCTCTCTCTCTGACTCGTCAGATGAGACCGATCGGTGGCGCGTCGTGCAGTCCTCCAGGGATGCCGTTTCGGTCCAGTCGGTGCCTACGGACTTCCGGATTCTAGGGGCCATCGCAGACCGTCGTAGATGGAGATGCAGAGGACGGTTCCGGGCTCCACGGTACCATCCGCAAGCGTCCTCTCGAGAGGCCAGCATCGGCACACAGTACGTCGGAGAGTGCAGGTCCTAGATCGTGTGGTACTACTCTCAGAACCTAGGTCAAGGAAAACTGTGTTTCATCTTAAATCTAAACGTCTCGTCTAACGCAAATTAAATCCAGCGCATATCTCACCAGAATTAAGCCACGATAATCAAAATCTCTAATATCAACACGTCGTCTTCTCTGTCTTCATTAAGCAGGTGGCTCTTACTCACAAGCCTACTTATTCGTCAGTCTGTCTCATGCTCTTTCTCCTAAGTCCCTCTCTCATCAGGGGTCTGGCTCACACACAGAACGCAATTGGTGGGAAGCATGCCTAACGACTATGCTATCGTAACAAGCATAGTGTTTTAGGGACACTTTATCAACGAAAGTAAGGGGGACAGAAAGTCTCACTTTGCGTATGCTGCAGCGCTATGTGACTTAGTGTACGAGGTGTGTTTAATTACCGAAATAGGGAGGACAACTATATGATAAATGCTTAAGCGATGAGCGAATGTAAATATGGATCATCTTGATTCTTCAAGGGAGCTCATCTTATCAATATTACATACTATGTCATACCGTAAGATGCCAATAATTACTTTATTTTACTGCAGATCTGTTAAACAATCACTATCATCATAATTAGGTACCAAGCATAATACACCAGCATCCCAGCTGCTGACTTTCTTTGTCAACTCCTCCGACTCATAATAGTCTTTAAGCAGGTGGATGGTCCATTAGACTCTCGTCGTTCATCTATGAGAGATCACGGCACAGTGTGGTGGCGACGAGTATGGTTATTTGTGTAAGAGTTGTCAAACAACATGGGTGTTACTGGCTCAGAGTATTAGTTCAACTCTCGAGCCTCGCTATTAATACAAACAGGCGCACCTAGCATCTGATCATGTCCAAGCCCTCCAATGTGCTAAATGGCCCTGTGGGTTTATTGAGAGGAGTCCTGGGGGTGCCGAACTGCCTGCCTTGTACACTAGTGCCCAGCA
>NC_036855.1:55280896-55340896 GCF_002910315.2 Salvelinus sp. IW2-2015
CCCGACTTTGATAGTGAAGTAAAGTTTGATACGTGTATGTTAATATTGAAAATGCAGCTCCCAGACAGGATCAATATGCCAGGTTACGATTTTAAGTAGCACCCATAGTACCGGTAATACCAACCTGTATAGGCTGCATACAATAATTCTCGCCCATGCAGTCTAACTATTTGTCATTGGTGTGGTGTGGTGATGTGTGTGGGTGTGTGTGTGCAGTCTGTAGCTAGGAAGTGTTTAGTAGCGAGAGGAGAGGAGAGAGAAGAGATAGAGAAAGAGAGAGCGGAATTAGAGAGAGAGAGACGAGAGCGGATCTATACCGAGAGGCGCAGAGAGAGAGAGAGAGAGAGAGAGAGAGAGAGAGCTGATCTCAAGCGGCAAATTAGAGCTCTCTGAAATCGATAAGAGGGGAGCCATGCACAGATTTCATTAGTTGGCAAACCCGTGCGGTTAAAGGAGTGCAAACAGATATTGATGTTTGAGATTGATCGATTAGTCTTTTCTTAAAAATGTGTGCGTTGAGTTGTGAATTCTTTGGTTTCCTTGTCTTTTTGGCACAGTTTCACTTTTCACAGATGTTTTTTTTAGGCCTATGCTTAACAAAACTAATATTTAAGGGATATTTGAAGATGTCAATCTGCGAATTGTTTAAAATGGTACTTAATTTGATGCTATTATAGTGCGATAATATTGATCATATATAGGTTTTGTATATACTGTACCTCACATGGTTCCCGTAATAAGTATATGCAATTAATATGATCAAAGTCTATTAAACTGAATATCTGACTCTATGAAGATGATCTAGCAATAGTTTTACATTTATGTAATTTAGCAGATGCTCTTATCCACAGTGGTGTAAAGCACTTAAGTAAAAATACTTTAAAGTACTACTTAAGTCGTTTTTTGGGGTATCTGTACTTTACTATTTACATTTTTGACAACTTTGACTTTACTCCACTACATTCCTAAAGAAAATAATATACTTTTTACTCCATACATTTTCCGTGACACCCAAAAGTACTTGTAACATTTAGAATGCTTAGCAGGACAGGAAAATGGACCCATTCACACACTTATCAAGAACATCCCTGGTCATCCCTACTGTCTCTGATCTGGCAGACTCACTAAACACAAATGTGTCATTTGTAAATTATGTCTGAGTGTTGGAGTCTGCCCCTGGCTATCCGCAAATAAAAAATTGAAAATCATGCCATCTGGTTTGTTTAATATAAGGAATGTGAAATTATTTACACTTTACTTTGATATTTAAGTATATTCTAGCAATTACATTTACTTTTGATACTTAAGTATATTTAAAACAAAGTACTTTTACTAAAGTAGTATTTTACTGGTTGGTTTTCACTTTACTTGAGTCATTTTCTATTAAGGTATCTTTACTTTTACTCAAGTACTTATTCCACCACTGCTTATCCAAAGTGACTTACAGAAGCAATTAGGATTAAGTGCATTGCTCAAGGGTACATCAACAGATTCTTTATCGACTCAGCTCTGGGATTCAAACCCGTGACTTTTCGGTTACTGGCCCAACGCTCTTAACTGCTAGGGTATCTGCCGCAAGAGACTATAGTTGAGTTACAGAAATTGGCTATTAAGAAAGGTCTGAGAATTGTCTATATCAATGGCAAATATTTATTGTCATTGTAAAATGAATGATACCTTTATAAAAGGCATAAAGCTTAAGTAACAAAACATTAACAGCGTTACAGGGCATTATTAAAGGCATGATTAGAGCGGGAGAGAGAGAGAGAGACAAAGAAACCATGGCTTGTGCCACAGCCTATAGCTCATGGGAGAGGGAGAGAGACAGTCTAGGTATCTCACCACCACAGGTCAGGAACAAAGAGAAAGTGACAATGACGCTTGATAACCATTTGACCAAGTTTAGATTCAAAATCTGAGTTGTTGACCAATAGGATTACTTTTGAGCTAACTTCCAATCAGATATCAGACCTAGAGGATGTTATCACAACAGATACTCTGCTTCACATAGGTGTGACAGAATGGGTGATGTGGAGAGCAACACAAAGAAGGCTGAATTCCTAAGACAACACAAAGGAATTCCTTGTATACAGTTGATAAGAGTGACTTTGGGGGCTGGGCCACACTACACCATAAAGTTGCCTGTTTACTGTCTCTGTAAAGTTTTCATGATTGCCTTAATCTAATGACTTAGTTATGCAATGTTGGTCCACCGGCTTAATATTTCATTTTGCACCCATCTGATAAACGTGTCATTAATATAGCATTAAATGATTAATAGATGTGGAATATATGTGGTTACAATTTTAATTTATTATAGTGTGTCACATTTTATCTATGCGGCATTTAATCATTTCCCATATGCATATTAATAGTTACAATGGTACCTGTGTAGTGGGAGCAAATCACTTGGTGTAAGTGTCTGCTTCCGTTCTGTAACAGTGCTCAGAGCTCAGTTCACATGACAGACTTCCCCCAAGAGCAAAACGCCACCTTCATTATTTATTTCAGAAGTGATCACTGTCCATGTCATCTAACTTGAGCGCTCATCAAATATTTTTTTTCTCCGAGTTTTGGCTAACATATCCCAACATTATAAATGACTCCTAAGGGTTACATAAATGGGCAGGGTTATTAACCCTTGGTAGCTAACACGTCGCAGCATTAGAAAACATTGAACATGATCAAAATGAAGGTGAGGCAACACTGAAAGGCATTACTGTTCCTATGATAGAACTCACGAGATACTGGGAACGCACACAGAGCTACAGCATTTCCACACCGTTTGGAGGAAAATAAGATGATAGATGGTGATGGAGGAGGAATGGGGGGAGGGGTGTATTTAGTCTGGGGGGAAACCACATAGGAGGAGGAATTTTCTCTGTGGGACGTCAATCCCATGTCTCTATGTCTCCTGCAGAGCCTGGGTCAATTATATCTCTGTTACTGCAGAACGCACATCATTTTCACAATAAATGGAAGGCAGATTTCTGGGCTCAGAAATGAATATGGACAGTTTGTGGCTATAACTTCCCATCCTGAACAAATGCATTATTTCAATAATCTGATCCTGATCTCCCCTGGGACCAAACCATAACCTTAAGCTACATCAACAGAAACTCATTTTGACACTTTGAAGCATCAGCACCTTTCCTAATGGTGGACAAATGTGTTGTTTTTGTTACCCTGCAGCAAAGCCTCAATGCCATTATTCCACTGTTATTACCTTGTGGATGTAATGGTGTTCATTTCTCACTATCATGGGGAATCCAGGTGGTTGGTATGCATGTTGCAAGAGAACCAAACTGCATTGCTGACTGATAAATGGTTAATCAATTGATTAATCAATTGTTTCAAAATGCAAAACCTTGCTGTAACTGTCCCCGTAAGTGTGGGAAAGACAGACAGACCCACTGAGTAAATCTAGACTCAGCCGTTGTTAAAACCACTATCATTTATTATTGTATTATACTGCACACAGGCAGTTGTAAAGACACAACCCTGATTAATCAAGGCAATCTATGTCAAGGGAATTTTACACTTATGCAGAAACATTAGTATACAGCAATAGCAAACATTTACGTGTACATCTAGAACTAAATGATCTCTATTGCTATACTTTTCTACTAAAGATATCATTAAGTGTAAGGCTATAAATCCAAACTATAACCACCATGGTAGCATACATCCCATTTTCTGTATGCTGATACACTCTCCCATTATTCTAGTCGCCTAGTCTGCTACAGATGTTTGGCGAGCACGTGCGTCAGACACCCCATGACGATTGTGTTGGTATGAGGATAGATGGAGGTTGCGAAAGAAAACGTGCCTCCTCCACAAGGTTAATCTGGTCGTCGGCTGCAACTAGCATGTCCCCATAATGAAGTCCCCACAGATGTACACTTATTAAGAGTTAAGAGTAAATTAACCTTCAGGACAGCATGATAGTTTTTTTCGACACTTTATGCATCCATTTCCCATGCATACCCGATCAAGGACGATCGTTCATTTAGCTAGAGGAGGTCAGAATAAAAACATCCCCCCCGTTGGTTGCAAATTTCCTGTGACATCTATGTTCCAGACTGAGCAGAACACGTCAGATGAATCTCTACCCGTCGTGTATGTGTAAACCTATTCACTGATGGATTCACGTTTTGATTATCATGGTAATCAATTATGCTAATGATCCTAATCAATCAAAAACTTGAATGATTTATCATGCAATATCATTTTTTTTTACAACATCCATTATCGATGTTCATTAACGTTTTTTTTCAATAATAAAGAGTCAACAACAAGCAATTCGTCTTTCAGTTTTAACACTTTTATGTTCAAATTTCAAAGTAAACAAGGAACATCTGTCCAAAAACGTTCTTTTGTCGTCCTTAAAATATTGAAATCCAAAAAAGAAGACATTATTTTGTATTTGGTTCACACACTTCAGGGTCTGCTCAGTCGCTGATTGGAGATTGGCATACTGAAACAAATCGTATCATCAAATCCATTAGTGTGGCAATCTGATGAGATGGAATTGACCCTATAACTGGTCACTCTTTTTTACATCGACTTTGGAATGGCAGACCTTTCTTTGAATGCTGCCTTTCCCTCCATGATTTTCTTGTATAGTATGCAGTAATACTGTTAAAGCCTGGTTGAGTGATCGTGCTCTTTATCTTCTTCTCTCCTTTTTGTCAGTAGTATACACACTGCTCAGATAGAGTGAAGAAGTAGAGCAGGTTTTGTTGATGACTTAAGGGATGGAAGGCACGCCCGGGCTTCTAATACACCTAGTATTTAAATAATCCCTGGTTCTCCTCAGCCTTTTGATGTCTTTGTTCACTTTGAAAAGTTATCACTATATAGCCTGTACGGTCTGCATAGAGTGAAATGTTGAATCACACTGCTTACCTTTTCTTCTGCATCCGTTCCCAGAGCCTGAAAGAACATCGAAATACACATTCTCCGTCTTATCTGTCTCAGGTCGTACAAGTGAATTCCCCATTCCACGGCATATCCGAAGCCAGGGAAATTCTAGAATAATCAGCCATGCTTATCTTTCTGCAGTACTGAGGGAACCATAATGAGACTCACTCATCCACAGTGAAGAGCTTAATAATTCACCGCCGTAGTTATGCAGATGAACCCTATCATATTACAGTTAAAGGCTGGAAAACTAGATTTCTTGGGACTGTGAGCTACAATAAATACAGTGAACATCACGCATACTCCACGAAGATGCTTTCACATTCTCTAAAATAGACTTGTTTTCAGTGTTGAAGAGTCAATCTACTGAAACAGGCACTGCCAACCAATATTATATCATAAATGTGTGAACCCAAGCTTAATATATTGTAGGGTAGTCTGAATCCAAGCTAATGTACAGACAGCTATTCCTCTCTTTAAATAGAAAGGTCTGTGCCTTATACTCATGTCCAAAGGCTGTGATCTCCTCATTAATAAGGGGTCCAAGTGGCAGTGAACTTGGTCTTTGACCTCTATCAGCTATCCTTATGGAATTATTCCAGACTCAATTATGGAGCCTTTGGCAGAAAGCCTGCATGGCATATAGGTCTGGTCTGGATAAGGTCATACAGGGAGCTCTTCTTTCAATAAATACATAAGAAAAGCACTAGTCAGAGGCTAACAAATAGAATTTTGGCAGATTTATTTGTCTTTTTGGGCATGCCCAAGAGCCAAGAGATGTATTTCCAATGGCTTCTTTGACCTCCATGGCCACCTGTTTATTGCACAGCTGGACCCTTCCTGCATAGACAGGGAAAATTGGTATTATTTTTTATTACTTTCTCCCAGGCGACCTCCAGGCTTTGGACAATGGCTAGGTTAGGTCTGTCCAGTGACCTCTGGCTCTGTCCATGGAGCCTGTCCCAGATGGGCTGGAGCATAGCCCACGTCTCTCTAGCAGAGGCCTGAGCCAGGGCAGCTTGGCACGGGGAGAGCCCAGTGGAGTGACCTTGCGCGTCTCTCTAATGGAGAGTTTGGCTGTGGTCCAAAGCTCTCAGCCACTGAACAGAGCACCGTCTCCAGAACGGGACCGCTCACCTCCAACCTCCTCCCCTGATCCCGGACATATCATACTACTGACACTAATTGTCACCAACAACTGCAGCTGATAAAAGCTTCTCATTTCTTCTGGGACACCGAGTCAGTGCATTCAGATTTTCTTCAGAAGTCTACAGTGTGTGTGTGTGTGTGTGTGTGTGTGTGTGTGTGGTGTGTGTGTGTGTGTGTGTGTGTGTGTGTGTGTGTTGTGGTGTGGTGTGTGTGTGTGTGTGTGTGTGTGTGTGTGTGTGTGTGTGTGTGTGTGTGTTTGGGTATGTTGTTCACATACTGTTTATCAGATCAAGCAGATGCAGCCAATTTAGATTGTGACTTTGTTGAGTTTCAGAAAAGTGATACGAGGAAGATTATCGTCTCATTTGGTTTGTCTGATTCCTTATCATCTATTGAAATTTGGACATGAAAAGCGTGTGTCCAAGGGCTTAGTTGCAATCAATACACATCTTTGGGTTCAATGACATTCTGTTAACTGGCCATCAGGGGACTTAATGATGTATAGCTACAATGTTCTAGAGCTCTATTTAAGGCTATCACCAGTGGTGGAAAAATACCCAATTGTCATACTTGAGTAGAAGTAAAGATAACTTAATAGAAAATGACTGAAGTAAAAGTGAAAGTCACCCAGCAAATACTACTTTAGTAAAACTCTAAAAGTATTGGGGTTTAAATATACTTAAGTATCAAAAGTAAATGTTATTGCTAAAATATACTTAAGTATCAAAAGTTAAAGTATTTATAATTTCACATTCCTTATATTAAGCAAACCAGACGGCACAATTTTCTTGTTTATTATAATTTACGGATAGCCAGGGGCACACRCCAACACTCATTTACAAATGAAGCATTGGTGTTTAGTGAGTCTGCCAGACAGGGTTTGGTTACTTTCTAAATGTAATCCGTTACAGTTGCTAGTTACCTGTCCAAAATTGTAATCCGTAACGTAACTTTTGGATTACCCAAACTCAGTAATGTAATCTGATTACTTTCCTTTTAAGAGGCATTAGAAGAAGACAAAAAAWYTATTTTACCAATTGAACGACATCTATTGCAGTATAAAACAATGTTGAAGTTTACATAGCTGGCCGTATATGGTTGTTAAATGTTACTTTATGATTTGGTTATGTAGGTTTCTTCTAACTCATCGATTTATATTACATATAATAATATGATTCAATTATATCTTTACATTAATATATATAATTCATAAGTCCAAAAATTGATGTAGCAACTACAGATTGCCCCTTTAAGTCTATCAAAAGTGTGCAAGTTTGCACATGTGTCCATTATGCCTACGGATGTATTTTTTTAATCAGCATGAGTTAGCCCCACTTTTATTCCATAGGCTTGGATCCGCACTACGCAYCTATTGCAAGAGCACATTTTACATTGGCTGTCCACTGGTTTCAAAAACAATGATTGATAGACAGTTTTAACTTCTTGAATTTAACCATTTTTGGGTTCAAATAGGCTACACATTTAGATTTGTGAACAGCCATCCACAACAACCACAATCCGTAAGGCGTGAATACCTAAATGAGAGAGCAGCAGTGTGGTTCACATCAATGCGCTATGTAGATATTAATAATAAGTGATATCCGTATTGCCGTAGACTACACCACTGCCGTCATCCTTACCTCCAAGCATTTATTCAAGTTGGATAATCTTTGGATGCCGACAGCAGCCGCACCATTGGAAGACATAGCTTGGACTGTAGCCTACAAAAGCCTATTCCTGATCTTTTCCAGTGATCCATCAAACACATTTGGTGTGTCATCATAGTGGTCTCTGACTTGTGGTCAGACTCGCTCAGGTGGAACAAATTTAAACTTGCACCTTTTTTAAATGCTGATTTGAATGTCATTGAGAAAATATAGAAGTGTCAAAGATTGTTTTCAGCAAACAACCTTTCGAAATGTAAAAGTAAGCCTCGAAGTAATCATCTAGTTTTTCTAAAGTATCTGTAATCTGATTACAATATTTTTGCTGGTAACAGATTACAGTTACCGTTTTTTTGTAATCCCTTACATGTAACGGATTACATGTAATCCGTTACTCCACAACCCTGCCGCCACATCAGAGGCAGTAYGGATGACCAGGGATGTTCTCTTAATAAGTGTTTGAATTGGACCATTTTCCTGCTAAGCATTTGAAATGTAACAAGTACTTCTGGGTTTCAGGGAAAATGTATGGAGTAAAAAGTACATTATTTTCATTAGTAATGTAGTGGAGTAAAAGTAAAAGTTGTCAAAAATATAAATAGTAATGCACAGATACCCCKAAAAACAACTTAAGTTTTACTTTAAAGTATTTTTAATTAAGTACTTTACACCCCTGACCATCACTTATTATCCTTAGCATAACATGACATACTTTATATTGATACTTTTGAGTAAAGGGATGAAAGGGATTATAATTACTTAATGTGCACTTCAACAAATGCAAAGCACTATAATTGAAAGGCCCCAGTTTATCCAAACTAGTATTGGGTGCATCCTACATCAACAGTAAATTACATGAAAATGGATTAAGGAGAAACACTGCAATGGACCATCATTGATTTATTAGTCATCAGTGTTGTGATTATTATTATTATTTTTTATCTAATTGAAGACGTAACTGGCACATGACAGTGATGTATTAGACTAGATTGGAGTCAGATAATCATAATCGTTCAGGAGACGAGTATGTGGCACAGCATAACTCATGCGCAAGCACATTAAATATGATGGTTATTATGTGTGTATAAATTCAGAGTATTAATTAAGAAACGTTTGTCCTATTAATGTTATTTACTTTGTACATTTATGTAGGCCTACTGTGAGGGAACATGTGCCAATTTAATCTATTCTTTCAGACTCCTAATAGAATCAACAAGTTGAGTTATGGCGTAAGTACACAAATGCATTTTGGGTAATGTGCTGAAAGATAACAAATACACATCAGAAGTGTTGGGACGTGTCATAGATCACAAGGATAATCTCTTGTGTTCATGTTAAAACAGAGACAGTCATTGACATCTAGTCATGGTATAATGCAGTCCAAACTAATCTCTTATGAATATACTGACACAAATTAAGTATATGGTGAGATAATCCACCAAGTTTTCAGATTTAACACATGATGGGATTATGGGAGCTGACAGTGTCATACAGAGAGATTCAACCAGATCAGTATTCCCAGGAGTCCTCCAAAGAGCTTTGCCTAGCTTAATTACAATACTGTGAACTTTTAGTTAGTAATGAGAGAACGTAGGCCCACCACGTTTAATGAAAGCCTAGTCGCCGGGAAAGAACCTGTGAAAGGAAGGAAGTCAAGACTCTCCTGGGATCGCTTGTCATGAGAGGTGAGACTGAAGCAACAGAAGTAAACAGTAGATGTTTGGTAAAAAGCAGATGCATTCAAGCAGCAATAAAAAACATCAGACAGTCTTTGAGGGGAAAGCTGACAGATTCCATTTGTCTGAAGGTGAACTGTGATCTGATGTCACATGTCATAACTTTCCATCAACCCCCTGGAGTTTCACCTCAGACATTTCTGTGTGTGGCCAGAGAGACAGGTTGGCAAGTGTGAGGGGAGAGAGAGTCAGGACTACTGTACCTACTGTGAATGACAGTTCTGACGGTTGTAGGAGTCTGTTGACCTGTTCAGATTGTTGAGCTAACGCCATGGCTTCTTCCTTTGCTCATCCGGCCGCTTGGTTTTCTCTCAGATTGGAAGAGGGATTTTGCATCTTTCACAGTAAAATACAAGGGTACGAAAACCCATTCCAGGTGCGGCAGCTACCCCTGCAAATCAATCATTTAATTTGAGAGAGATAATTTATTATCTGCTCAGAGGGTTACGGATCCAATCTCTGCCATGTTCCGACTGTCATGTCCGATGCTTAAATCTGTCATCAGTCTTCATCTGTGGCACGGTTCCTTTTCTGTCATCACTATTATTGCGGCCACAATTTATCCCACAAATAATTAATTATGACAAGATACATGCAAACTGTGAGGCGACTAAATATGATAAATCACTTAGTTTGATAAATTAGCACTGATTGCAGAATTTAAGCAATAATCTCACAGCACCTGATGACTTAAATTATTATATTACCTTTTACCTATAACTGGGACTGTGGAATTCTGGTGGATTTGTTTTGTTTGTTATCAACCGCAATGTAAGTGTAAAAATAAATTGATTCCAGGATAGAGCTATTAAAGAGGTATAAATCTGTTATCAGCATTGAATTGGTGAAATTGTATACACGTCTTTGGTTTCCCCCTTCATTGCATAACTTAACCTTGACTCTTTTGGACACTGGTTTGCATATACAGTGCCTTCGGGAAGTATTCAGACCCCTTGATTTTTTCCTTAGGTTACAGCCTTATTCTAAAATTGATTAAATTGTTTTTCCCCTCATCAATCTACACACAATACTCCATAATGACAAAATACATGTTTAAAAATTTGAAATTTTTGCTCATTTATATGATGAAAAAAATGAAATATCATATTTACAGTCCCTTTACTCAGTACTTTGTTGAAGCACCTTTGGCAGCGATTATAGCCTCAAGTCTTCTTGGGTATGACAAGCTTGGCACACCTGTATTTGGGGAGTTTCTCCCATTCATCTCTATAGATCCTCTCAAGCTCTGTCAGGTTGGATGAGGAGCGTTGCTGCACAGCTATTTTCAGGTCTCTCCAGAGATGTTAGATCGAGGTTCAAGTCCAGGCTCTGGCTGAGCCACTCAAGGACATTCACTTGTCCCGAAGCCACTCCTGCGTTGTCTTGGCTGTGTGCTTAGGGTTTTTGTCCTGTTGGAATGTGAACCTTCGCCCCAGTCTGAGGTCCTGAGTGCTCTGGAGCAGATTTTCATCAAGGATCTCTCTGTACTTTACTCTGTTAATCTTTGCCTCGATCCTGACTAGTCTCCCAGTTCCTGCCGCTGAAAAACATCCCCACAGCATGAACTGCCACCACCATGATTCACATTAGGGATGGTGCCAGGTTTCCTCCAGACGTGACGCTTGGCATTCAGGCCAAAGAGTTCAATCTTGGTTTCATCAGACCAGAGAATCTTGTTTCTCATGGTCTGAGAGTCTTTAGGTGCCTTTTGACAAACTCAAAGTGGGCTGTCATGTGCCTTTTACTGAGGAGTGGTTTCCGTCTGGCCACTCTACCATAAAGGCCTGATTGGTGGAGTGCTGCAGAGATGGTTGTCCTTCTGGAAGGTTCTCCCATCTCCACAGAGGAACTCTAGAGCTCCGTAAGAGTGACCATCGGGTTCTTGGTCACCTCCCTGACCAAGGCCCTTCTCCCCCGATTGCTCAGTTTGGCCGGTCGGCCAGCTCTAGGAAGAGTATCGGTGGTTACAAAATTCTTCCAATTAAGAACGATGGAGGCAACTGTGGTCTTGGGGAACTTCAATGGTGCAGAAATGTTTTTGTACCCTACCCAAGATCTGTGTTTTGACACAATCCTGTCTCGGAGCTCTACAAACAATTCCTTTGACCTCATGGCTTGGTTTTTGCTCTGACATGCATTGTCAACTGTGGGACCTTAAATAGACAGGTGTGTGCCTTTTCAAATCATGTCCAATCAATTTAATTTACCACAGATGGACTCCAATTGTAGAAACATCTCAAGGATGATCAATGTAAGCAGGATGCACCTGAGCTAAATTTCAAGTCTCATAGCAAAGGGTCTGAATACTTATGTAAATAAGGTATTATAATTTTATATAAATTTGCAAACATTTCTAAAAACTTTTTTCACTTTTTCATTATGGGGTATTGTGAGTAGATTGCTGAAGATTTGTTTTGATTTAATCAATTTTTAGAATACGGCTGTAACGTAACAAAATGTGTAAAAAGTCAAGGTGTCTGAATACTTTCCGAAGGCACTGTACAAAATTGTGAAAGTAGGCTAAATGAAAAATGCATGTTGGTCTTTCTGACTCTCAGTTATTTATATAATACAATAATATTTTCAATTTTCCAGTCAAATTGCAAATCGGAGCACATAAGTAGGTTTACAAAAAGCAGTTAAGATTCAGTCAAACATAATTTAATCAGAAAGAAATTAAATCTATTAAGGTTAAGAGTAGAATATTCTACCTTTTCTTTGCTAACTATTCAATGTTACAAGTACGTGTGGTTTGACACAATTTCAAGGGTGATAATATTCAGAACTGAAGTGACAAGACAACAGACAATATACCAATGATGAATCATATGGTAAGTTCTGTTTGTGTCTCAAATTGCCAGATGTGGTAGCCAGTGTGGAGTAGCTGTTCTCTGCAGAGATAGACTACCAGAGGGATGTCAAGCATTAAGTTGTTTCATTGCTTTTTTATTGAGAATTCTGCTCTCAGTCTACTTCAATTAGGCTTTTCTTAAAACAATCCATATCAGAAAACACGTCTTGTCTAACTAGTCATTATGTCGATTCCTTTTAAATTACTAATTACTGGGACACAGGCAAGGAATGCCAATAAATAAGGAACAGCTTAATTGAGTTCTGATTGTAACCTTAAACTACTGAAGGTAGTGACAGCACTACCAGCCCTGCATTGTGAGAGGTTTCTATCCTCTGTTCCACTGTATTTCATTATATCACCACCATATCAGCTAATACAAAACAAGAAACAAAGTTATGAACAGTGTTGATTTCTTATCAATGTCAGTCACAGATTAAAAACATGATTTATTAGTTCTCAGTTGAAATATATAAAGTAATGCATGAAAATAACAAAGCGTTAACGATGTCTGGCTATACATTCCGGATCTTGAATGGATTTGGGACGGATTGCGGCCTTTTGTGAGAGAGCCAGGCTGCTGATCTAGTGAGTCTGTGAAGTCTGTCTTAGAGGAGTTCCATTCCTCAGCGTCTGTCACAGGGAGCCAATACTTAGTCTCATCACCATGATAGATGGCGGTATTATCCTGCACTGACACCCTTGACTGAGAATCACACTGGTAAAACACTTGAGTCAGCTCGATTGATCCTATGATACTTCTGAGATTTGACTAAGTTTGAGACAGTTTTCCTTTGTAAGGTCAGCATGTTCAAATTAATGGGCGCTTCATCACAGTCACGTGAGCTGCCTTCGCATACAGAAACTCCTGGATGGAACTCCAGGTTCAACTGATGTAAAAACTAAAAGTTCAGATGACCTCATATATGTGCCAGGATAAAATGTTAATGTAATTCCAGGCCTAGTCAAAGACAGTACCAGCCAAAAGTTTGGACACACCTACTCATTCAAGGGTTTTTCTTTATTTTTACTATTTTCTAGATTGTAATATAATATAATAATAGTCAAAACTATGAAATAATACATATGGAATCATGTTGTAACCAAAAAAGTGTTAAACACATCAAAATGTATGTTATATTTGAGATTCTTCAAAGTAGCCACCCTTTGCCTTGATGACAGTTTTGCACTCTTCGCATTCTCTCAACCAGCTTCATGAGGTAGTCACCTGGAATGCATTTCCATTAACAGGTGTACCTTGTTAAAAGTTCATTTGTGGATGTATTTCCTTCTTAATGCATTTGAGCCAGTTGTGTTGTGACAAGGTAGAGGTAGTATACAGAAGATAGCCCTATTTGATAAAAGACCAAGTCCATATTATGGCAAGAACAGCTCAAATAAGCAAAATATAAATGACAGTCCATCATTACTTTAAGACATGAAGGTCAGTCAATGTGGAAAATTTCAAGGACTTTGAACGTTTCTGCAAGTGTAGTTGCAAAAACCATGAAGCGTTATGATGAAACTGTCTCTCATGAGGACCGCCACAGGAAAGAAAGACCCAGGGTTACCTCTGCTGCAGAGGATAAGTTCATTAGAGTTACCAGCCTCAGAAATTGCAGCCGAAATAAATGAGTCACAGAGTTCAAATAACAGACACATCTCAACATCAACTGTTCAGAGGAGAATGCGTGAATCAGGCCTTCATGGTCGTATTGCTGCAAACAAATAACTACTAAAAGAAAACAATAATAAGAATAGACTTGCTTGGGCCAAGAAACACGAGCAATGGACATTAGACCGGAGGAAATCTGTCCTTTAGTCTGGGGAGTCCAAATTTGAGATTTTTGGTTCCAACTGCTATATCTTTGTGAGACACAGAGTAGGTGAACGGATGATTTCTGCATGTGTGGTTCCCACCGTGAAGCATGGAGGAGGACGTGTAATGGTGTGTGCGTGCTTAGATGGTGACACTGTCAGTGATTTATTTAGAATTCAAGGCACACATAACCAGCATGGCTACCACAGCATTATGCAGCGATATGCCATCCCATCTGGTTTGCGCATTTGTTATTTGTTTTTCAACAGAACAATGACCCATCACACTTCTAGGCTGTGTAAGGGCTATTTGACCAAGAAGTAGAGTGATGGAGTGCTGCATCAGATGACCTGGCCTCCACAACCACCTGACCTCAACCCAATTGAGATGGATTGGGATGAGTTGGACCACAGAGTGAAGGGAAACAGCCAACAAGTGCTCAGCATATGTGTGAACTCCTTCAAGACTGTTGGAAAAGCATTCCAGGTGAAGCTGTTTGAGAGAACACCACGAGTGTGCAAAGCTGTCATCAAGTCAATGGTGGCTACTTTGAAGAATATAAAATATATTTTGATTTGTTTAACACTTTTTTGGATACTGCATGATTCCATATGTGTTATTTCATAGTTTTGATGTCGTCACTATTATTCTACCATGTAGAAAATAGTAAAAATAAAGAAAAACCCTTGAACGAGTAGGTGTGTCCAAACGTTTGACTGGTACTGTATATACATTGTGATTCAAGATAAGGTTCACTATGGGCCATTTTCAGGACTAATACACATATATATGCAGTATACTTTTTCCAGAACATCACAAGTAGGAACAAAGACAAGCTATATTTAATGTGTTCCACCTGAAGCCTGTTCTAACCTTATACAATGAATGTATAATGACACAAATTAGGCTAATGACAGTCATTGTGTAAACATTATTCATACTCTATAGCCATCTAATAAACATGAAAAAAGCTTTGAAGTTGTAACATTTCTTTTTATTCATTTGAATTTGACTGCAATGGGAAAATGAAAGCAGGTACTTTTCCAGAACATCACAAGTAAGAACAAAGAAAAGCTAAGAAAGGAATCAGCAATAAACACAACATCTAGTCAACATGACAGGTTATCTATGAAAATGCAATTAAACACTGAACAAACCGTCACGTCAATCAAAGCCCAGTGTGTTTGAAATTCTAGAAACTTTCTATGACTGAAATATTTGAATTGACTTTAACTTTTTATAATCCAATTATATGCACCAGATGCTCCACATTGAGATATTGAGCATTCATTTTCCACAAACAATGCAGGCAGTGTTACAACAATTTATGTGTGATGACTTGTCTGTTTGTTGTCATACATTGCCATTTTTAGCTGCTTTGTACAGTCAGATTATATAATATATCTTATCATATCATACCAAAATATAGGTAGTTAATGGTTGATCTTCTTCATCATAAACAATACAATAATTGTTATGCTACATTCCACAATAAGGCCTAGAAAGAAATATAATATAATCATTAGATTGTATAAAGCCCCCGTGATTCAACTCTGGTATCAGCAGTGTTTAACCTTGTCTGTTTGGTTAGCCCAGGCCCTCTGTCTTAGTGAGAAATGAAGGGAGGTTAGTCACTGCTACTGCTCTGCGTGCTATCACTGAGCCCCTATACTGGCCTCCCATCTGCCTGTCTGAACATCATTGATTACCTGATGCAAGCAAAAGCCAAGTTTGCTGCTCTGGTCATTAATCCTGCTGCAGCCATTCTCTTAAAAACTCACGCTTTCTGTGTTTTTCCTTAACCTGCATCAATTGAAGGGGAACAAAAACAGCCTCAACAAGGGCTGAGTGATGGAGACTGGCTGCTGTGATTTCCCCTTGCAACCTACTTGAGGGGCCTCTGCTCAAACCCTGGGGAGCAAGCCTGCAGTGAAAATAAAAGCCAAGACACACACTCAAACACAGATTCTAACATGTTTTTTGCTACGCTCCCACCTCACATATGAGAGATGGAATCTCACACTAGATAATGAGCTATTGTTTTGGTTCCGTTTTGGGGGAGGGGTGCATGACTCCTACCCTTGAATCTGAGGGTGAAAATTGTGCAGTCCTCCAAGGGCTGGATAGACACCAAACCTAATCAAGCAGCAGGTGAGCGCGTTTGCATCTCGCTCAATGTCGTCCAGTATAAATAGAACAGTATCACGGTGCAAGTCACATCCCATTTGGTGTGTTGTGTCTCAGTGCGCCTCCACTGAGACACTGGGTACTGAGGGCAGCAGCAAGAATGCTCCACCTCGTTAATGGACAGGGTCAAGGCCTGAATTCACAATCCCTGCCGTGAACCCTGACAGTAGGCCAGGATACCTAGGTGAATAGATTAGTATATTTGTATTTCACTATATGTTGTCAAGTAATAAAACTAAGTGCTGGTAATAGTATTTCTTATGTAGCTATATAAAATAAAGCACCATTTACTGTTGGCTCCCATTATTTTAACCCGCTGAGAGGTGTATGTATGCCACTGTAATCATTCATACACAGTATACATGGGGGAAAAGAGAGAAACAATGGAGGACTCACCAAGATCTCAAGTAGCTCCCAGCAAAACATGAATTAGGTGAAGATTATTAAATGTCAGCTCTTAAAACCAACACATTTTCAGTCTCAAAGTAAATCAATACTACTTATCTTTGATAAAAGAGGCATAGTAGATCTGCCAGCATACTGCTCTGTCGGCATGAAGGTCTCCATGTCCACCACCTAACCTCCTCTCTTTCTCTCTCTGCATATTGAGAGGGTGATGGATTGATAATTCTGATGGTTTCTCTGAACATCCCACAAAAAAATCCCATTCTCTGATCAGTTAATATAAATGGTAAACAACAAATCAAAATGTATCTGTCAATACCCAGTATGAGGCTGCTTATAGACAGAGTCTCTTTTTTTCTAACAGAAATTAGAGATGCATCACTGTGTGTCTGATCCTACATTGTGCCAAATGGTGAGCAGTCACATAGGCGGTGGGCTTTGAAGTGCCTCCACCCAAGTAATGTACACGATTATTGCCTTCACCAAGTGTGTTTCATGATTTCTCTATGACTGCATCCATATCATAATTACAGTGTAATATCACGCATAAAGCATTGTCCCTGCTGTTGTTTCACTTTCTCTGCTTTCGTTCTATGAATATCAAATGCTCTCATGCTGGGTTTTGGATGCTGTTCAGCTCCTTCATAGACACACAGACTTGAAAAAAGTAAAAGTGCCCCTCGCTCTGAAAAGGAGGAAAGCAACGGGCCGCAGACATTGAGCATCCACTCGTGTCTAAACTGATGTAGGGCWTTTTTCTTCTGCCATGTCTGAGGAAGAATCAGGTGTTTTAGATCCATTACATAGGCAGCTTTCCTTCTCTCTATATGTATGTACATACAATATACACTTCATAGACGAAGAACATAAAGCCACTTCAAAAGAGTCTCTCAAGACCAGGGGTCTTCAACCGTTTCTTGCCCAGGGACCCCCACCTAGGCAAACAGGATAACCAGGGACCCCCATCATATGTTAGCAAAAAAAGTAACATCTTGTCTTATGATCAGGTAAAAGATAATGGCAAGTAATAGTAATCAACTTTTTAAAATTAATAGATTTGGTGGACAGTTTCATTATTTTGACTTCCCCACAGTTCATTGGAAGAGGAAGTGTAAACTCCTACAGAGCCTATTAGCTAGAAAGGTATCTTCAGGGCAGGATAAAGAAATCATAGGCCCTGYGACTTTATTCTGGAAGAAAAATCCCTTTTATAATAACACCATAAAAACATTGGTGATGTGGCATAGGCTACAGTTGAGCAGAGGTGTTTCTGGGGATTTCCACACATGGGGAATTTTTTTCTGCAGGGTCCATAAAGAAATGCCTTTTGCATACGCATTTCATGCAATTCTAGAGTACATAATTTACTGGGCGCCCGAGTGGTGCAGCGGTCTAAGGCACTGCATCTCAGTGCTAGAGATGTCACTACAGACCCTTGTTCGATCCCGGGCTGTATCAYAACCGGCCGTGATCGGGAGTCCCATAGMGCGGAGCACAATTGGCCCAGCGTTGTRTGGGTTAGGGGAGGGTTTGGCACTCGCCTGGGCTACGGCGGTGTGGGAGCAACAGCCGTTTGCCTCAGTCTGGAGGAGTTTGTGGCGGAASTACGGAAGGTGTTCTATTCTCCYTTGTCCGGGCGAGACGCTGCTTGTAACCTGCTCCAGCTATGTCAAGACTCCCGTAGTGTGGCAGACTATGCAGTGGATTTTCGCACGTTGGCYTCTGAGAGTGCCTGGAACCCGYAAYCATTGTTCGACATGTTCCTTCACGGATTATTGGAGGTGATCAAAGATGAGCTCGCAGCTTGTGAGCTGCCCATGGACCTCGGCTCCCTCATAGCCTTGACCATCCGGGTCGATGGACGGTTACGAGATCGTAGGAMGGAGAGGGAATCTGTTCCTTGTCGCCGTCGCTCGCCCTCGATTCCCACCTCGCCGCCGAGGAATCCCGGAAACCCCGYAAGTCATTTCAGAGAGAATCCGATGTCACCTGAATGCTCACGMGAATCGCCGAGGGTGGTCGATTCCCCTCCTCTAGATCCCTGAGAAGGGCTTGATTGTCTCCGGATGAACGTTTAAGCAAACTGAACACCAGGAGCTGTCTGTATTGCAGGACTACAGGACATTATATTTCCACCTGTCCGTTAAAAGACCAGGCCCATCAGTAGGTACGAGTACTAGTGAGCCGTACAGGGATTTCCCAATCTCCCATTACTCGCATTACTCTCCGTGCCACCCTGTTGTGGGGTGAACAGGCCAAATCACTGCGGGTGCTCATTGACTCTGGGGTAGATGAGAGCTTTATCGATGCTACATTGGTGTCGGAGCTGGGCATCTCCACTCAACCCCTCTCCATTCCCATGGATGTCAGAGCGCTGGAAGGGTGCTCTATTGTCAGAGTCACCCACACTATGATTCCGATCGACCCATGAGAATCAGGAAATTACAGTGAGTGGATGCAGTTCCTGCTGATTGAATCTCCCCATGTACCTGTGGTTTTGGGATAGTCATGGCTCCAGAAGCACAATCCCCGGGGGCAGCTTAACTCCCTGTCGGGTCTGGAGACCAAGGTTATMGAGGAGTACATTGAGAACTCTCTCGCTGCAGGGAGTATTCGTCCATTGGCTTCTCCACCCGGCACAGGGTTCTTCTTTGTGGAGAAGGACAAAATCCTGCACCCGTGTATCGACTACAGGGGCCTTAATGACATCACGGTTAAAAACCGTTACCCTCTACCACTCATCTCCTTGGCTTTTYAACCTCTTCAGGGAGCGACCATCTTCTCTAAGTTGGACCTTCGGAATGCCTACCATCTGGTTCGGATACGGGAGGGAGATGAGTGGAAAACAGCCTTTAACACTGCTCGTGGGCAATATGAGTACTTAGTTATGCCATTCGGACTGACCAAAGCTCCCGTGGTGTTCCAGACCCTGGTCAACGATGTGCTCCGGGACACGCTGAACCAGTTCGTGTTTGTCAACCTCAACGACATCATTGTCTTTTCCKYTTCAGGTCAAGAACACATCCTCCACGTCCAACAAGTCCTTCAGCGTCTCCTGGAGAACCAGCTTTCGTTAAAGCGGAGAAGCATGAATTCCATTGCTCCACCATCTCCTTCCTAMGATCTGTCATTGCTGCAGGACATATACAGATGGATCCAGACAAGGTGAAAGCAGTGGTGGATTGGCCTCAACCCACATCTAGAGTGCAGCTGCAATGTTTCCTGGGGTTTGCTCATTTCTACCGCTGCTTCATCCGGGGCTACAGCATCCTGGTTTCCCCCCTCTCAGCACTCACCTCTCCRAAGGTTCCCTTCATGTGGTCTCCAGCAGCTGACCAGGTGTTCTCGGACCTCAAATGTCGATTGACTACAGCCCCCATCTTAATCCATCCGGACCTGTCCCGTCAGTTTGTGGTGGAGGTTGACGCCTCGGATGTCGGAGTGAGGGCCATCCTGTCCCAGCATTCTGCCCAGGACCAAAAGCTGCACCCCTGCACTTTCCTCTCCAWTCTCCAATTACACCTGCTGAGAGGAACTATGATGTGGGAAATTGAGAACTCCTCACCGTCAAGATGGCATTGGAGGAGTGAAGGCACTGGTTGCAGGGGGCAGAACACCCATTCTTAGTGTGGACTGACCATAAGAATCTGGAATATCTCCGCACCACCAAGCACCTCAACTCTAGGCAGGCTCGTTGTGCCCWGTTGTTCACCCATTTCAATTTCACTCTCTCCTACCGCCCTGGGTCAAAGAATGTGAAGCCTGACGCACTCTCACAGTTGTATTGCGCTGCTGCTACTCTGTCMGACCCAAGACCATCCTCCCTCCTGTCTAGCGGCTGAGGTAATCTGGGGTATAGAGAGCCCGGTCCGTAAGGCTCAACATTCCCAGACGGAACCCGAGGGGGGTTCGGCTAACCGGATGTTTTTCCCAGACTCGTTCCCCGGTCCTGGAATGGTCACATTCCTCAAGACAGATCTGCCATCGTTGCCGCCTGCACTGTGTGTGCACAAAATAAGACTCAGRGGCAAGCTCTGGCTGGCCTTCTTCAAKCACTCCCTGTTCCTCACCGACCCAGGTCCCATATATCCCTGGACTTTGTTACTGGCTTCCCCAGTCAGACGGCAACACTACTATATAGCCCTTTTAATTCCCCTTCCCAAGTTACCCTCAGCCAAGGAAACGGCTCATGGTGCAGCACGTCTTCCGGATCCATGGATGTCCGGTCAACATGGTCTCTGATCGTGGTCCCCAGTTCTGGTCCCGGAATGCGTTCCTCATTGGGTCGTCAGCCAACCTGTCCTCTGGTTTCCACCCCCAATCTGATGGCCAGTCGGTGCGAGCCAATCAGGACCTGGAGACGTCCTTTCGTTGCCTTGTCTCCGCCAACCCCACCACCTGGAGCCGGCAACTTGTGTGGGTGGAATACACACGTAACACCCTTCCCTGCTCGGCCACTGGTCTCTCGCCCTTCGGGTGTTCCTTGGGATATCAGCCCCCACTCTTCCCTGAGCAAGAAGAAGAAGTCAGCATACCCTCTGCCCAGATTTTCATCTTCCGCTCTCGCCGTACCTAGAAGAGAGCCCGGGCCGCTCTCTTGAAGACCACATCCAGGTATCAGTGACAAGCGGATCTCCACCAGACCCCTGCTCCCCGCTATCGGCTCGYGCAGAGAGTATGGCTATCCACTCAGGACCTGCCCCTCCAGGTGGTGTCCCGTAAACTTCCCCCCATTTCATCGGCCCTTTCCCCATCTCTAAAATCCCTAGCCCCTCTGCTGTTCGTCTTCTGTTGCCCCTCACCCTCCGTATTCATCCTACGTTTCACGTGTCCAAGATAAAACCTGTGTCTCACTGTCCTTTGTCTTCTGTTTACAGAAGGCCTGCCCTTTGCACCGTGTTATAATAAATTATTGAGAACTGCACTATCCCGCAACCTGTGTCTGCATTTGGGTCATATCCTGAGAAGAAATATGTGCTTAGCTCCATTCCGTAAATGTTTTACACTGAAAAACTCCCCAGTCCTTCAGGATTCCAATAACTATGCTTAAGAATGTGGAGAATGGAACTCAGTAATGTGTTGTATTGGATTTTCCCACAAACAAAACACTTTTTTTATCATCTTGCAAACAAAATGCATGTTTTGGAATATTTTTATTCTGTGCAGGCTTCCTTCTTTTCACTCTGTCAATTAGGTTAGTAATGTCGAGTAACTACAATGTTGTTGATCCATCCTTAGTTTTGTCCTATCACTGCCGTTAAACTCTGTACTTGTTTTAAAGTCACCAGTTGTATTTGTATTTGTATTTATTATGAATCCCCATTAGTTGCTACCAAGGCAGCAACTACTCTTCCTGGGGTCCAGCAAAATTAAGGCAGTTATACCAAAAYAATTACAATACATTCACAACAGATTTCACAACACATTAAGAGTCTGACCTCAGGCCCCATCTCTACTTGTCACGATCGTCGTATGGTGGAAGAGAGGAGGACCAAGGCGCAGCGTGAAGTGAATGCATTCTTCTCTATTTATTATCACGAAAACGAAGAACACTTTACAAACTATACAAAACAATAAACGACGAACGTGAAGCTATAAATGACAAGTGCAGACACAGGCAACTTACATATAGACATAGACAATAACCCACAACCCACAATACAAAACAGGCTACCTAAATATGGTTCCCAATCAGAGACAACGCAAAACACTTGCCTCTGATTGAGAACCATATCAGGCCAAACACAGAAATAGACAAACCAGACATACAACATAGAATGCCCACACAGATCACAKCCTGACCAACCAAAACATAAAACATACAAAGCAAACTATGGTCAGGGTGTGACACTACTACCAACTATACAACACAAAATCCATGGGTACATGTGTGTGTCTGTGCTTATGTTTGTGTTGTTTCACAGCCCCCGCTGTTCTACAATGTGTATTTTTGTCTGTTTTTTAAATCGAATTGTCAATACCCCTCACCTACACAAGCAGTGATGAAATCAATCTCTCCTCCACTTTGAGCCAGGAGAGATTGACATGCATATTATTAATGTTAGCTCTCTGTGTACATCTAAGCGTCAGCCGTGCTGCCCTGTTCAGAGCCAATTGCAATTTTGAAGGCTTGCCGCTGAGTCTTATTTTTCAGAGTGGGTGGCAAGGAATAACTTAGTCCTAAATATTTCTAAAACTAAAAGCATTGATTTTGGGAAAAATCATTTACTAAACCCTAAACTTCACCTAAATCTTGTAATGAATAATGTGTAAATTTAGCAAGTTGAGATGTCTTAACTGCTTGGAGTAACCCTGAATTGTAAACTGTCATGGTCAAAACATATGGATACAACAGTAGCTAAGATGGGGAGAAGTCGGTCCATGATAAAACTATCAAAAAGGCATGTCCTACAGGCCCTAGTTTTGTCACACCTGGACTACTATTCAGTTGTGTGGTCAGGTGCCAAAAAAAAMGACTTTGCAATTGCAATTGCAAGATTGAAAAAAGTAAGGGGTCTAGACAGATGCTCTGAGGAATTCCTGATTCTACCTGGATTATGTTGGTGAGGCTTCCATTAAAGAGCACCCTCTGTGTTCTGTTAGTCTTTATCCACAATATAGAAGGGGGTGTAAAGCCATAACACATATGTTTTTCCAGGAGCAGACTATGATCGATAATGTCAAAAGCTGCACTGATCTGAGCCAGTAAAGGGGGCTTTACTATTCTTAGGTAGGGGAATGACTTTTGCTTCCCTCCAGACCTGAGGGCACACACTTTCTAATAAGCTTAAATTGAAGATATGGACTGGCAATATCGGTAATTTTCCATCCAAGTTGTCAGACCTAGGTGGCTTGTCATTGTTGATCGACAACACTTTTTCACCACTTCCACACTCACTTACGGAATTCAAAATTACAATGCTTGTCTTTCATAATTGGTCAGATATACTTGGATGTGTAGTGTCAGCATTTGTTGCTGGCATGCCATGCCTAAGTTTGCTAATCTTGCCAATTTTTTTTTTTTTAAGTAGTTGGCAATATCAGTGGGTTTTGTGATGAATGAGCCATCTGATTCAKTGAATGAGGGAGTGGAGTTTGCATTTTTGCCCAAAATTAAATTTAAGGTGCTCCAAAGCATTTTACTATCATTCTTTGTCATTTTTTTTCATAGTGTAGTTTCTTCTTCTTTTTATTCTGTTTAGTCAAGATTTCTCAATTTGCAGTACGTTTGCCAATCAGTTGTGGAGCCTGACTTATTTGCCATTTATTTTCCCTCATCCCTCTCAACCATTCAATTTTTCAATTCCTTATCAATCCACAGGGATGTAATAGTTTTCACAGTCATTTTCTTGATGGGTGAATGCTTATTAGTAACTGGGATAAGCAATTTCATAAATGTGTCAAGTGCAGCGTCACTCAAGAACATTCAGAGACCACTCCTGCGTTGTCTTGGCTGTGTGCTTAGGGTCGTTGTCTTGTTGGATGGTGAACCTTCGACCCAGTCTGAGGTGCTGAGTGCTCTGGAAAAGGTTTTCATCAAGCATCTCTCTGTACTTTGCTCTGTTTATCTTTCCCTCGATCCTGACTAATCTCCCAGTCCCTGCTGCTGAAAAACATCCCCACAGCATGATGCTGCCACCACCATGCTTTACTGCCAGGTTTCCTCCAGACGTGATGGTGGCATTCAGGCCAAAGAGTTCAATCTTGGTTTCATCAAACCAGAGAATATTGTTTTTCATGGTCTGATAGTCTTTAGATGCCTTTTGGCAAGCTCTAAGTGGGCTGTCATGCGCCTTTTACTGGGGAGTGGCTTTTGTCTGGCCACTCTACCATAAATCCCTGATGAAGAGATGGTTGTCCTTCTGGAAGGTTCTCCCATCTCCACAGAGTAACTCTGGAGCTCTGTCAGAGTGACCATCAGGGTTCTTGGTCACCTCCATGACCAAGGCCCTTCACCCCCGATTGCTCAGTTTGGCCAGGCAGCCAGCTATGGGAAGAGTCTTGGTGGTTCCAAACTTCTTCCATTTAAGAATGATGGAGGCCATTGTGGTCTTGAGGACCTTCAATGGTGCAGAAATGTTTTGGTATCCTTCCCCAGATCTGTGACTCGACACAATCCAGTCTCGGAGCTCTACGAACAATTCCTTCGACCTCATGGCTTGGTTTTTGCTCTGATATGCACTGTCAACTGTGGGACCTCATATAGACAGGTGTGTGCCTTTCCAAATCATATCCAATCGATTGAATTTACCACAGGTGGAAAATTTGTAGAAACATCTCAAGGATGATCAATGGAAACAGGATGCACCTATGCTCGTTTTTTAGTTTCATAGCAAAGGGTCTGAATACTTATGTAAACAATGTTGGGCTGCTGGACATGTCTATATCACTGTCTATGCTATAGGATAGAGAGCAATCACTACAGCTCTTCCCCCCATGATAGTGGGCAAATGTACATCGTCAAATCAAATCCCAACGTTCATTTACCAGTTGTGAAGCATGGATGTTCCAAACTCTGTTTTAGGCATGACTGACTTGAAAAAATGATTATATTTACAATTTATATTGATACCACATAGGCCGTTTTCAAAGGGATTTGTTGCTTTTTAAAGGCAGTCGCTCTTAAAAATAATACGTTTCAGGTAAGATCCAGATGCAGACAACGCCGAATTAATAACAGTTTATTAATCCAACAGGGGCAGGCAAAAGACAGGTCAAGGACAGGCAGGGGTCAATAATCCAGATAGGTGGGGCAAAGGTACCGGACGGCAGGCAGGCTCAGGGTCAGAGCAGGCAGAAAAGGTCAAAATCTGGAAAACTGGAGAACAGGAACAATAAAGAGACACGAACAGAAGGAAAAACGCTGGTAGGCTTGATGAAACAAAACGAACTGGCAACAGACAAATAGAGAACACAGGTATAAATACACAGGGGATAATGGGGAAGATGGGCGACACCTGGAGGGGGTGGAAACAATCACAAAGACAGGTGAAACAGATCAGGGTGTGACACTAACCCTCCCCCCTCTAGGGGCGCCACCTGGCGTCCTACCTGGGCGCATACTTGGTTGACTGGGGCGTTGAAACTCCACGATGAGGCCTGGGTTCAGGATGTCCCTGGCGGGGACCCAGTACCTCTCCTCCGGGCCATAATCCTCACAGTCAACCAGGTACTGGAAACCCCTGCCCCGAGGGCGAACCTTCAGGAGACGCCTCACCGTGTATGACGGTTGGCCGTCGATGAGCCGGGGGAGAGGGGTAGGCCTGGAAACAGGAGACAAAGGGCTGTGAGACATGGGTTTATCTCTGGACACATGAAAAGTGGGATGTATTTGAAGGGTACAGGGCAACAGAAGACAAACAGCAGAGGGGCTAATCATTTTAGAGATGGGAAATGGACTGATACACCGGGGAGAGAGTTCTGGGCGGCTTCTCTCCCGGAGAACTTGGCATGAAAAAACCTTCTTTAGCTCTCCCACGAACCCCTCCAGACTAACGCATTTGGCCGGCTGTTTTTCCCATACAGCAGTAGCCCAGGTGAGAGCCCTCCCAGACATCAGCATGATGAGGTAGGCTATCTTGGAGTGATCCAAGGGGAAGGAGGGCTGAAGCTCGATGACGAGGGCACACTGAGCTAGAAATGACCGACAGGTGCTCGGCTCTCCATTGAAGCATTCCGGGGGAGGTAAGCGGGGCTCCCGAGAAGGAGGAGTGACCGATGAGARGACCCTGCTCACAGCTGAGTTACTAAGAGGCTGTGGGGTTACCACCGTGGTAGGCAGCCTCCCAGACAACCCGCGGAATTGCTCCAGCAAAATGTCCAATGTTGTTCAGCCAACGTTTTGACCCCCTCCATAAGGCCACGAAGCAATTCCTTGTGCCTACCTATAGTGGCTGACCCGGGTCTGCTGAGTCAGTCATGGCCAGTTCGTATTATCACATTTCAGGGAAGATCCAGATGCAGACAACGTCGAATTAACCTCTCTAGGGTATGTTGGACCCTAACGTCCCACTTGGCCAAAAGCCAGTAAAAATGCAGCGCGCCAAATTCAAATAAATTACTATAAAAATCAATCTTTCATGAAATCACACATGAAAGACACCAAATTAAAGATACACATGTTGTGAATCTAGCCAATATGACTGATTTCAAAAAGGATTTACGGCGAAAGCACACCAAACGATTATGTTAGGTCAGTACATAGCCACAGAAAAACACAGCCATTTTCCCAGCCAAAGATAGGAGTCACAAAAAGCAGAAATAGAGATAAAATTAATCACTAACCTTTGATGATCTTCATCAGATGACACTCATAGGACATCATGTTACACAATACATGTATGTTTTGTTCGATAATGTGCATATTTATATCCACAAATCTCGGTTTACATTGGCGCCATGTTCAGAAATGCCTCCAAAATATCCGGAGAAATTGCAGAGAGCCACGTCAAATAACAGAAATACTCATCATAAACTTTGATGAAAGATACATGTTTTACATAGAATTAAAGATAAACTTGTTCTTAATGCAACCGCTGTGTCAGATTTCAAAAAAACTTTACGGAAAAAGCAAACCATGCAATAATCTGAGACGGCGCTCAGATATAAACAACATTTCTCCGCCATGTTGGAGTCAACAGACATACGAAATTACATCATAAATATTCCCTTACCTTTGATGATCTTCATCAGAATGCACTCCCAGGAATTCTAGTTCCACAATAAATTATTGTTTTGTTCGATAATGTCCATTAATTATGTCCAAGTAGCTACTTTTGCTAGCACGTTTAGTACACATGTCCAAACGCTCGCGCAGGTCCAGGCGAAAACTTCAAAAAGTTATATTACAGGTCGAATAAACTTGTCAAACTAAGTAGAGAATCAATCTTCAGGATGTTGTTATCATTTATATCCAATAAGGTTCCAACCGGAGCATTCCTTTTTGTCTACAGAAGTAATGGAACGCAAGGCGATATCATGTGGAATGTGCATGACCAGGAACTGGCTCTCTGCCAGACCACTGACTGAAACACCTCCCATCCGGCCCCACATCACAGTAGAGGCTTCATTCAACGTTCTACAGACTTTTGACATCTAGTGGAAGGCGTGGGAAGTGCAAACAGATCCATATCTTACTGGGATTTGAATAGGCGATGAGTTGAAAATCTATCAGCCTCAGAATTCTCACTTCCTGTTTGGATTTTTTCTCYGGTGTTTGCCTGCCATATGAGTTKTGTTATACTCACAGACATCATTCAAACAGTTTTAGAAACTTCCGAGTGTTTTCTATCCAATAGTAATAATAATATGCATATATTAGCATCTGGGACAGAGTAGGAGGCAGTTCACTCTGGGCATGCTATTCATCCAAAGTGAAAATGCTGCCCCCTATCCTAGAGAAGTTAACAACAGTTTATTAACCTCTCTAGGGTACGTGAGACGGTAGCGTCCCACCTCTTCAACAGCCAGTGAAKCTGCAAGGCGACAAATTCAAAACAACAGAAATCCCATAATTAAAATTCCTCAAACATACATGTATTTTACACCATTTTAAAGATACACTCGTTGTAAATCCAGCCACAGTGTCCGATTTCAAAAAGGCTTTACGACGAAAGCAAACCAAACGATTATGTTAGGTGAGTGGCTATTCACAGAATAACACAGCCATTTTTCCAGCCAAAGAGAGGATACACAAAAAGCAGAAATATAGATAAAATGAATCACTAACCTTTGATGATCTTCATCAGATAACACTCATAGGACTTCATGTTACACAATACATGTATGTTTTGTTTGGTAAAGTTTATATTTATATCCAAAAATCTGAGTTTACATTGGCGCCTTAGAAGTTCCAAAACATCCTTTGATTTTGCAGAGCCACATCAATTTACAGAAATACTCATAATAAACATTGCTAAAAGATACAACTGTTATGCATGGAATTTGAGATGCACTTCTCCTTAATGCAACCGTTGTGTCAGATTTCAAAAAAGCTTTCCGGAAAAAGCAAAAACCATGCAATAATCTGAGGTCGGCGCTCAGAGCRCAATCAAGACACAAATATTTCCGCCATATTATGCAGTCAACAAAAGTCATAAAAGCATTATAAATCTTCACTTACCTTTGCTGATCTTCYTCAGAATGCACTCCCAGGACTCCCACTTCCACAAGAAATGTTAATTTTGTTCAGTAATGTCCATCATTTACTGTATGTCCAAATAGTTACTTTTGTTAGCGCCTTTGGTAAAACAATCCAAAGTCACAAAGCACGTTCACGAAATGTCAAAAAGTTCCGTAACAGTCATTAGAAACATGTCAAACGATGTATTGAATCAATCTTTAGGATATTTTTAACATAATTCTTCAATAATTTTCCAACCGGAGAATTCCTTTGTCTTCAGAAAAGCAAATGGAACGGGAGCAAACTCTCATGTGAACGCGCATGGTCAGCTCGTGGCTGCTGGCAGACCTCTGACTCATTTTACTCTCATTCGCTCCCACTTCACTGTAGAAGCATCAGACAGGGTTCTAAAGACTGTTGACATTTAGTGGAAGCCTTATGAAGTGCAACATTACCAATATCTCACTGTATCTTCAATAGGAGCTGAGTTGAAAATCGACCAACCTCAGATTTCCCACTTCCTGGTTGGATTTTTTCTCAGGTTTTTGCCCGCCATATGAGTTCTGTTATACTCACAGACATGATTTAAACAGTTTTAGAAACGTCAGAGTGTTTTCTATCKAAATCTACTAATAATATGCATATTTTAGCTGTTCTGGCTTTGTAGCAGGCCACTTACTCTGGGCATGCTTTTCATCCGGACGTGAAAATACCGCCCCCTACCCCAAAGAAGTTAATCCAACAGGGGCAAGCAAAAGACAGATCAAGGACAGGCAGGGGTAAATAATCCAGATAGGTGGGGCAAAGGTACTGGACAGCAGGCAGGCTCAGAGTCAGGGTAGGCAGAGGTCAGTAATCCAGATACTTGGGGCAAAGGTACAGCACAGCAGGGAGGCTCAGGGTCAGGGCAGTGAGAAAAGGTAAAAACCTGGAAAACAGGAACAATCAAGAGACAGGAACAGAGGGAAAAACGCTGGTAGGCTTGACGAAACAAAACAAACTGGCAACAGACAAACAGAGAACACAGGTATAAATACACAGGGGATAATGGGGAAGATGGGTGACACCTGGAGGGGGGTAGAGACAATCACAAAGACAGGTGAAACAGATCAGGGTGTGACATAAAATGTATTATGTCCCCAACTGAAGGACATACTATATAAATATGAMGATACGTACCATTGATATTCCCCATACACCATGCAAAGTGTTGATTAACTCTCCTTGATATACCCTTAAACCGTTGTTCAACACTTGTTTGGAGCTGAGACATTAGAATGTGATTACTTGCGTTCCTAAACAAACATCTGATTATCTCCTACGTGTTAGTCAATTTTGATTTGGACTTTACAGAGGAACTGAACCCTGAGTTGAATACTGTAGATAATCTGATTAAATTGCACCTTAAGGCTGTTACTTTGAGTCAYCGCTTTATTAAATGTATGGGGACAAAATGTGTACCGCTGTGTTCAAGTACATAAAAGGAAGACATCTGTTCACAAGCATTAGCATTCTACGAAAAACAACCATTCCAATTAAATGTTAAGGTATAATCYTTAAATCGCTTACACAGGGTCAAAATAATGTCCAGGATACAATAATGATTTATGTAAATATTTTGTGCTTTGGTCTTGTGCTTTTAAATGCTTTGATTGTTGAGTTGTTGATTTTCCCGTTTAAACAGTGCATGCAGAAACTATTCAGATCCCTTGACTTTTTCCAAATGTTCTTACTTTATAGCCTTATTCTTAAATTGATCAAATAAAAAATGTTCCTCGTCAATCTAGACACAATACCCCATAATGACAAAGCGAAAACAGTTWAAAAAAAAACATTTTTACATATTTATATATATTTTTTAAATACCTTATTTACATAAGGGAGTGAACATTATTCATAATAAGGGTTACATGGAGTAAATCAGACCTCTCTGAAATTAAAATGAATGGCCCTCCCTTCAGAYAAAATATATTTTACCTAAACCTTCACTGAACAATTGAAAAAGGTAACCCCTCTCTATACCCCAAATAATAATTCAAATATAAATCAAATCAAATCAAATTTTATTTGTCACATACACATGGTTAGCAGATGTTAATGCGAGTGTAGCGAAATGCTTGTGCTTCTAGTTCCAACAATGCAGTAATAACCAGCGAGTAATCTTACCTAACAATTTCACAACAGCTACCTGTAAAGGGATGAGGAATATGTATATGTATGGTACAGAACGGCATAGGCAAGATGCAGTAGATGGTATCGCGTACAGTATATACATATGAGATGAGTAATGTAGGGTATGTAAGGGTATGTAATGTAGGGTATGTAAACATTATATTAAGTGGCATTGTTTAAAGTGGCTAGTGATACATGTATTACATAAAGATGGCAAGATGCAGTAGGTGGTATAGAGTACAGTATATACATATGAGATGCGTAATGTAGGGTATGTAAACAATATATTAAGTGGCATTGTTTAAAGTGGCTAGTGATACATTTTTTACATGTATGGCAGCAGCCACTCAATGTTAGTGGTGGCTGTTTAACAGTCTGCTGGCCTTGAGATAGAAGCTGTTCTTCAGTGTCTCGGTCCCTGCTTTGATGCACCTGTACTGACCTCGCCTTCTGGATGATAGCGGGGTGAACAGGCAGTGGCTCGGGTGGTTGTTGTCCTTTATGATCTTTATTGCCTTCCTGTGACATCGGGTGGTGTAGGTGTCCTGGAGGGCAGGTAGAACTTAAAACTTTCTACCCTCTCCACTACTGTCCCGTCGATGTGAATGGGGGAGGGGTGCTCCCTCTGCTGTTTCCTGAAGTCCACGATCATCTCCTTTGTTTTGTTGACGTTGAGTGTGAGGTTATTTTCCTGACACCACACTCCGAGGGCCCTCACATAAAGTGGAAAGCAGAGAACATGCCTACCGTTTAACCTCACTTCTTGGACAGACAAGAGCCTTAGATATGCAGTTTTAGAACCTTTGTCCTGTAAGTATTACATGGCAACGCAGGAATTTTGACAGAGTAGGCCTACAGACACAGAAAAATGTATGTAAGCTTTTACTGCTTGCTACTCTTCTTCCATAGCTTAAGCCAACGAGAGAAGGTCACAATTGTTTCCTTAAAAGCTGTCTGGGTTTAAAAATCTTCTATTGTTCAGAAAGTGAATAACTTAATCAATTGATAGTGACGGAATTAGATTACTTCCAAAGCAAAGTACATTTTTTGTCTTCTCAGCTATAGAAGGTTGTAGCTCAGCCTCTGAATGTCAAAGAAACTAAACAATGATATCCCCATATGCATCAGAGTCACGTCGTTCCCGGGTATTTTACAACTTGTTTGTTAAAGCATCATGGACCAAAGCTCTGTTATAGATCACTTTATATAAATCGGATCCCTTGTATTTTCTTCAAAATCTTAAACTAACAAGTGGTAGGCCTGTGCTTTTTGCCATTTTCTTCAATAAAAGTAGGACTTTTACCTTCTCATACCCCCTTAATTCGAGTCCTGGTATTAACTTAACAGCTCTTCACTGGATCTATGGATATAGCATAATTGTGTCTGTAAAACAGGTAGGCCAACCTCTTATTTCTTAAATAGGAAGAAATAGGCTCCAACACAAAGCCCATGAGCTGTCCATTTCCGATTGATTGCGCCTCGGCTGCTGCTTCAAGTTTCAGCAACACTATGTAAATGACTTGAATCTGTCTTATTGTGAGGTCAATAAGTCTGATAAATACATCTTGGGCAAGAAACATATTGTTTTTTTTAACTTAAAATCAATGATAGTAGCAGCAAGCTATCAAAGTTGACCTCCAGTCTTTCTTCTCATCTCTGTGCTCTCCTTCTCAAACTGAACAGAAAATAGGCTATAGGCTAGTCTGCCCGCAAGATATTACATTATCTGGACGAGGTCGAATAAATGAAAAAATTCGGAAGAAGCCTTTGACTCTCTTCCTGAACTTTCACTGTAGGCCTACACAGAATAGGATTGGTTAAGCAGCACACAAAAATGTTTTTGCTCAGCAAGAGCAGAGGCAGCCCAGGGCTCAGGGTTGGAATATCCATTGTAATGCAGCCTAGTTGTATTTACACCATCCCAGCAGCTATCAAAGAAATATAACTTTGCTCTGTGCTTCTCCGAGCATGCACTTCGTAGCCTATAGCCAATTCGATTGAGACCACACTAAATAGCCTATAGGCACACTTGATATTGCGCGCTCAGCTGAGAATCAGAGATGAGGGGTGTCATCAGGCACACATCGATATAAAGCCTAATAAGCAACCATTTATAAAACACAAATAACATAACCCTACCCTGGACTAGATTTAAAAAATACTAAACCCTCCCGTTGACTGATATTGAAAAAGCATGACCACCCTGCATTTTTCTACCGCTGCCAATTCTGTACATTTCCATCCATCCCTAGTACAACTCGCTAATTGTTTTACTTGAGAAATACTGCACCAAACACCTTAGTTTGATGTCCAAATGAATGACAGATTTCTTGGGATTTTGAGGAAGTGATATAGTCTGCCGTGTCTACAGTGTCTCATGGGGACAAACATAATTAACCAAACGCGGAATCGGTCAGGAAAGAAACAGCAAAACACACGTGCCAATCGGCGTGTTCAGTGGCTCTTTAAGGTACATCAATTAAAGCTGCATTTTTATTACATGGCTCTATTCGTACGTGCTGTACATTCTACCGAGTCCTGACACACATTGGCTAAGCAGTCTGCATGGATCAGATGGAGGGACAATTTCCTCATTACTATCCACAGTAGTAAGGTATTTTCTACCGCATCTGTCTCAAGGGACCCGTTGGAATGATGTGTACAATTTAATCTGTGACACTTGCAATTGATTTTCTAGTGCCACTCCATATTTGAATAATAACCCTCTGGAAAATTCAAACCCTTAGACGATAGATGCTGTTACCAATTAGTGTATCCAGCCACGACAAACTACCCTAACTCCTTTATTCAGTTACACAACTAAAATCACAGTAAGACCAGAGGGGCTAACACTAAAAGCCATAGAGATGATGGCACCTACAATAAATTATTCACATTCTGTTACCTGCCCTGTCAATGGTACAGACTGCTGTTCCATTACATGTGCAAAGATGTACTTGTCTATTGTGGAATTCTTTCCAATCCCTCTACAGTGACAGATTGACGGGTTGATTTCATTGGAGTAATTCCTATTTCATCTGTCAGAGGCAGGAGGGCAGTTATTCGGCATGATGTCAGGTGTTACTGTTGCTTAGGACCCAGCATGGCCAAAACAGAACAGGTGAAATAACCCAATCTGCAAAATGAAATGTTTTAAGATACTGTACTTATTATTGATATGCCTTTTGGTTTCAAATGTACAATATTTCTTATTTTGTATGAATGATGGTTTTCATCAAGCTACGTTGCCTTGAACCTTTCAAACTAGGGACTTCCAGGTTACTCTTATTGAGATGATGATTTTAGAATTACATACACTTGTTCACTTAATGCTGAGATTTGCGATAGGCGAGACAAAGCCACTAGCCGCCACAGGAGCATTTGTTATTGTTTTTGCTTTTAGGAAATGGACATCCAGCATTGTGGTAAAAAAAACTTTTTAAAATTGTATATACTCTGCTGTTTATTGCACGTGTAATGATGTGCAATGATGTCCGAGGGAAAGTATGGTTTTTCCCAAATTAGTGTCTTTGTTGCTGTAATATCACAAACGGACATGGTAGTTTTACCGCTATGGATTCCGGCTTTAACAATAAACGGTTATTAGCTCAGAAATGCAGCCAAAATACTTCCAAATGAGGATTCACACCCAACGCAAATGACTATTGTTTCATTCCCTGCTACGACAACTGCAAGAAGAGGCTTTGTCCAAGCAGCACAGAACCACTGGCAGCATTGCATTCACTCTAAATGCAAATTAGAGTGTTTTAGTAGTGTGGTCAGGTATGGCATGGGTAGAATGTGATACCTCAGTCTGGCCTCAAAGATGACAAATGCTATTAGGGAATGGGAAGCACACAGTTTATTTGGCACAAACATACAAGAACACTAAATATGCAAAATACATACATTTAAATGCATTCCTATATATTATATTCATACAAATGTAATATTGAAAAAATGCTGAAATACAGAACAGTAAATAAACAGAAATATACATAAAAAAGTACTGTACACAGGCTTTCAGATTCAAATACAACCATAACAACACTCACTTTGAATCACAGCAGGGAAGTAGACAGGATTGTCTCCACGAACAGAGAACAGTCTGTTGATTTCTGCTAGTGCTAATAAGTTGGATGTGTTTGACAGGTAGGCCTCATGCCTTAGCTGCAGGTGGCACTCTGACTCGTGAGAGGAGGTGGGCGTGTGCCCGAGGTATGGGGGCACCAGAAAACACTCAAGGCCCACCTGCAGGGGCAAGCAGGCACTTGAGTGGCAGGAAACTGCGGTCCGGCTGCCATCAGAGCAACACCTGCAGCATCCTCTCCCCCCTCCCCACTCTGCCCTCCCCAGGTGTCTCTCCCCAGGTTGTCAATCTCCCGTTCCCCACCATTCAGCAACCTTCTTGGCTGTAGAACAAGGAGTCACTTGGCTGTTTACTAAGTTAACACTTAGAAAGGGTATGCATGGTTATTCAAGTGGGGAAAACAACCCATTGGTTTAAAACACACCCTCTGGCTATTATTTCAAGGTTTTTATTGAATCCCTTTGAATACCTGATTCGAATGACTGATGATATCTGATAGGTATCTGATATATGCATTCAACAGTAATATAATGAACAACTGTAAGAGTTTCACAACTCAACAGAATAATTCAATTATCATTAAAAAGTTCCTGCATGACAAAAATGCTACAAGATAATAGAAATGGTATTTGAACTAACGTAGGAAAGAACAGACACTTAGAGCAATTTGCAGTGATTTGTTTGAACATTCAACATCAAATTGTCATTACCCATTGTACAGAACTATCTTTTTGTTAGGAGTCATTATTTTCCTATTCCCATTCTTGTAGATTATGTTGCCTTGATAAAACAAAAGCCAGTAATCCTCTGAATGCCTTTGATACCGAGGGCACAACTACCAAATGTATGCAACTCAGCTAGACTTGAGGTCAAGGACAGTGTGTCCTTGATCTGACGGCCATGTACACAGAGGAACCACTTGCCTGCCAATCACCGGCTGATCGCTAAAAGACTGGACACGGATCTTCAATATCCAGAGTCAGCAGGTAAACAAAGCATATTCGGAGCTTTACATTGAGAGTGCTTTGACCTCCAGATGGTACAATTTGAGTCTTTCTTCATGCCCTGAGATTGTAAATGCAACTGCAGCCACCGGCCTGTCCTCATGCATCAGATTGCTGGTTAGTTCTAAATAAAAACAGACATATTGTTCTCTGTCGCTTTGCCCAGTGTAACAGGGTGTTATACAGAAGGTTTTTCTACGACTCTAAATTTGATCTCAAGAGATTGCGGCAACAGAAGAGAGTTTGACAGTGTGAAGGATGTGTGTGCTCATGCTGGAAGGTTTGTAATGTGTAATAAAGACTGATTGGTGATTATTGGTCGAATGTTTTTTTACGTTTGTTTTACGTTGTTCCTAATGTAAATTTGCCTTATAAAACAAAGCTGCACCCACTTGCACTATGCAATAGTATAGTATTCTAACATTATTAGTACATTGGTTGGCATTGGTCATTTATAGCAAGTTTTAGGTCAGCTGCAATCCCTTGGGGGACAAAGGCGTTGGGTTCAGATTGTCCTGGAAGGACAATTGGAGCATTGGAACAATCATTAATCACCAAGGCCAAACTTTGGTCTAAAATTAAACATTGCACATGAAACACATTCTCAAAAAAAAKCTCTGGGTCATTCTATGTTTTAAGATGCATATGTATGCTGTACGCTTAATAGAATAGAATAAAAGAAGCTGACCTACAGCTTACCTGCTCATCATCTTGCTCACACTGTTCTCTCTGAAATACATTATTGAAGCACAGAAGTGAGATTCTACCATATCCATACATTACATTTAGTACTGTGTCATTATTAAAAGTGGCACAAGCCAAGCGCTTCTTTCTCCTCAGGCACTGTAGAGTTTCTCTCTCAATGTGATTGCTCAATTTCATGTTCATCATCCATGACATTGGTGGAATGTTTTCCCTGAGTCACCTCATAAAACCCTCATTTACAAAGTTGAGCTCAGATTAGTCCATTAGCCAAATTACCTAGCCAAGCAGTTGATTTTCAAATGTGTTGTCTTCAATCTGCCACACAGCATGGGATCTCTCTTCTTGAGGGACTGAAAAAGAGTCTGTTTTCAAAGAAAAAAATAAAGTCTCCAACACAAGAAACAATTAAAAGTAAGGAAACAAAATCTGAAAATGTCAACAGTGGATGAGTCACACAGCTTTCATTATCCTGCAGGTTTAAAGGGTAGACCATTGCTTACTAGTATACTGGTGCTCTGACTCCCGCTGTTAACCTCTGCCATGACTCCCAATCAGTCATGCTCAGAATAATATATTATATATTGTCATCAAGTCTGAGCTACATTAAATGGGGGCACTGAAATGGCATATACGCACATACTGTACAGAGCTGACAATGATATTCAGGTGAAACAGAGATCAGCAGGTGACCTTTCACCTCTCTGATTGGGGGTCCTGATTGCTGAAAAGAAATGGCTAGGGAAAAAAAGAGAAAGAAAAGTGGAAAGGCCACAAACTCTGACAGTTAAGCATAAAGACTCCCTCTAGGAGACAGGCTGGCCTTCAATATCATTAGATCAGGTCAATAAGTCAGCCATTCACTTCTATGAGCACATTCAGTCTCTTTGCAGACTCTTTCCACTTTCTCTGTCCCCCTTTCTACATTTTCATTATGAATCAATGGCGAGGAGGAGGAGATAAAAAAGCATTAATTCCAAAGTACAATCACCCCGATTTTCTTTCATTGAGCTGTGCTCTTTTGGACAGGTCTAGGCTCAAACGCTCTGACTTGACTTCTTATTTGAATAAGTTAATATGGTGGAATGTTTGTGGGGGGAGAAATGGAAGCCTATCTGTTCCATACAGTGGGCCTGGGAGAATTTGATTTCTTTCATATGACACTGTGAAGGTGTCATTCTCCTCCTCCGGTTTTTATCGCAGCACAGACCCTGACAGCTTCAAGCCGTTTTTTCAAGAACAGTCATAAACCTTTCAATTGAATGCTTTTAGAAGAAGAAAAATGGCATATCATTCGTGTACAGATGCAGGGTTCATCGCCATATTACATAGTATTAATAAACGAAGTAAACATTAACACAATGCTACCTTTATGTTATTCCAGTGTAAATACTTGTTAATCACTGTTCCGTCAACAGTAAACAAACACCTTACCCAGTTGATATCAATAGAAGTCCAATGCAAATGCTATGACACAGTGTGGTCCATCAGGAATCCAAACGTTCTCCAAATGCAAAAGCTACTGAACACAGTAATACTGTTTGAATATATCAGAGTTAAAGAGAACAAAAAACTAAGTACACTTGCCCATAACAGTTCCGTAAAATATTATGTAACAACAACGTAATTATGTACAGTATTACCATGTACAGTATTACCACATAGGTATAAAACCAATTAAAAGTAAAGTGTTACCAACATGATGACAAAAACGTACAGTTACAGTAAGTCAACGAGCTTATGAACACATGAATATCATTCCTCCTATTCAACAGACTGAAAGAAAGAAAGGTTTAACACTAGAACAAATGGGCCTCAGTAGCKTACACATCATTATAAGCGGCAAGTGTGATCTGGGCCCTGGGCCCTCAGATCCTCAAAAAGTTCTACAGCTGTACGATTAAGAGAGTTTTACTGGCTGCATCACCGCTTGGTACGGCAACTGCAAGGCACCCGACGGCAAGGCGTTACAGAGGGTGGTGAGTACGGCCCAGTACATCAATGAGGCCGAGCTCCCTGCCATTCAGGCCTTCTATACCAGGCAGTGTCAGAGGAAGGCCCAAAWWWWTTTTAAGACTCAACCCATAGACTGTTCTCTCTGCTACCGCATGGCAAGCGGTACCGATGCACCAAGTCTGGAATCAACAAGACCCTGAACAGCTTCTACCCCKAAGCCATTAGACTGACAAATAAGACTGCTAAATAGCTGTTGTCTGGTCACTTTAACCCTACCTACAGTATCTTCAACCCTACCCACAATTACCTCGCGCTCCTGTACACCGACACAGTACTGGTACACCCTGTATATAGCCATGTTATTTTTACTCGTCATTGTTATTCGTTGTTCACTGTGTATTTATTCCTTGTGTTACTATTTCATTTTTTATATATATATTTAACTCTGCATTGTTAAAAAAGTACCCGTAAGTAAGCATTTCACGGATCGTCTACATCTGTTTTTACGAAGCATGTGACACATGTGATTTGAAGTGTCGATATGACAGCACTCAGAAATAGTCAATTATTGTCCTCCTGCACTTACATGGTGTGCATCTTCACGCAATGGCATCAGTTGGAGCATGTCCATGTCACATAAAAAACAAGAGCTGGTGAGTGCATTGCTGATGCTTCTTGCTTGAGATGTAGGGTCTGCTCTCTCAGTGATGACGTTTTGTGCTGATAATCGGCCTGTAGCATTGTCACCGGCTTGTCACCAGAGGGGTATACTGTGTACCGGGTTTGAGGAGTTAGTGAAGTAACTTTGGTCAACGTTGAGTTCAGCTCAGGATAACCYGTCACATGAAAGTGGTTAACCTTTTAGCCAGGTACATTTCTCTGGCAACGAATCCTTAATTAACCTGCTCCAGGGCAGGCAAACTCACGACTATCTCCTCTTAACCTGAATTAAATGACTGAGCCGCGAGTTGAGGACCATTGAAATCAAATTCACTCACTTGCAAAGTGAGGAAGACAACTGTCATTTGAGGAAYACAACTGATTCAATATTTTCTTAATCAAATGTTTTATGTTCACATTTATCACATTACACATTTAGTAATGGCAAAATGTATTAGAAAGTTCACGCACAGTAAAACTTTTGGGGAACACTTACTTGACACCCAAATAAAAMAAAAMAAAATTGTATATGTCACATACAAATGGTTAGCAGATGTTAATGCGAGAGTAGCGAAATGCTTGTGCTTCTAGTTCCAACCATGAAGTAATATCTAACAAGTAATCTAACAATTTCACAACTACCTTATACACACAAGTGTGAAGGAAATAATAAGAATATGTACATAAAAATATATGGATGAGCGATGGCCGAACGGCATAGGCAAGATGCAGTAGATGGTATAGAGTACAGTATATACATACGAGATGAGTAATGTAGGGTATGTAAACATTATATAAATTGGCATTGTTTAAAGTGGCTAGTGATACCTTTATTACATCCAATTTTTAATTATTGAAGTGGCTAGAGATTTGAGTCAGTATGTTGGCAGTAGCCACTCAATGTTAGTGATGGCTGTATAACAGTCTGATGGCCTTCATATAGAAGCTGTTCTTCAGTCTCTCAGTCCCAGCTTTGATGCACCTGTACTGACCTCGCCTTCTGGATGATAGCGGGGTGAACAGGCAGTGGCTCGGGTGGTTGTTGTCCTTGATGATCTTTTTGGCCTTCCTGTGACATCGGGTGGTGTAAGTGTCCTGGAGGGCAGGTAGTTTGCCCCCGGTGATGCGTTGTGCAGACCTCACTACTCTCTGGAGAGCCTTATGGTTGTGGGTGGAGCAGTTGCCGTACCAGGCGGTGATACAGCCCAACATGATGCTCTCGATTGTGCATCTGTGAAAGTTTGTGAGTGTTTTTGGTGACAAGCAGAATTTCTTCAGCTTCCTGAGGTTGAAGAGGCGCTGCTGCACCTTCTTCGCCAAGCTGTCTGTGTGGGTGGACCATTTCAGTTTGTTCGTGATGTGTACGCCGAGGAACCTAAAACTTTCCACCTTCTCCACTACTGTCCCGTCGATGTGGATAGGGGGGTGCTCCCTCTGCTGTTTCCTGAAGTCCACGATCATCGCCTTTGTTTTGTTGACATTGAGTGTGAGGTTATTTTCCTGACACCACACTCCGAGGGCCCTCACCTCCTCCCTGTAGGCCGTCTCGTCGTTGTTGGTAATCAAGCCAACCACTGTAGTGTCGTCTGCAAACTTGATGATTGAGTTGGAGGCTTGCATGGCCATGCAGTCATGAGTGAAAAGGGAGTACAGTAGAGGGCTGAGAACGCACCTTTGTGGGTCCCCAGTGTTGAGGATCAGCGGGGTGGAGATGTTGTTTCCTACCCTCCCCACCTGGGGGCGGCCCTTCAGGAAGTCCAGGACCCAGTTGCACAGGGCGGGGTCGAGACCCAGGGTTAAATGCTAAGCTGTAGTCGATGAACAGCATTCTTACATAGGTATTCCTCTTGTCCAGATGGGTTAGGGCAGTGTGCAGTGTGATTGCGATTGCGTCGTCTGTGGACCTATTGGGGCGGTAAGCAAATTGGAGTGGGTCTAGGGATCAGGTAGGGTGGAGGTGATATGGTCCTTGACTAGTCTCTCAAAGCACTTCATGATGATGGAAGTGAGTGCTACAGGGCGATAGTCATTTAGTTCAGTTACCTTAGCTTTCTTGGGAACAGGAACAATAGTGGCCCTCTTGAAGCATGTGGGAACAGCAGACTGGGATAAGGATTGATTGAATATGTCCGTAAACACACCAGCCAGCTGGCCTGCGCATGCTCTGAGGACACGGCTAGGGATGCCGTCTGGGCCGGTAGCCTTGCGAGGGTTAACACATTTAAATGTTTTACTCACTGTTACGTTCCCCAGTTTCTGTGTTGTAGTTTGTATTTGAGTGTGTGTGTTTCAGGAGATGGCTTCCTGAAATCCTCCCCAAGCAGCTGATTGGTCGGCCCCAATTGATGATTGGAGAGCTGACCCTGCCCCCTCGTCAGGACGCAGCTGTCTCCAATTACCAATGCCTTCTGAAGCTATAAAAGCCAGTGTTCTGTTGTTCAGAGGGAGAGAGATTTTTGCTGAGAGGGAATGCAGAGAGAGGGAATGCAGAGAGAGGGAATGCAGAGAGAGGGAATGCAGAGAGAGGGAATGCAGAGAGAATTTGATTGTGATATAGGGAATTCAATTGCTAAGAACTGTGTTGGTTGTTTTTCAGGGAGCTGAGGGTTATATAGTGTTGGTTGTTTATCAGAAAGCGATTTGGTATGTACTGTGTCAATTTGTTGCATTATCAGATAGAGCTTATTTGATGTCCTTGGTTTCTTAGTTTGTTTGAGTAATTGTTTGTTATTCTGTTTCATTTTGTTCCCAAGGCACCTAGGGAGTGCTTAGGCAAGAGGCCCGCGGGCATACATATACCCGTAGTATATTCACTGTCTAGGCACACTAGGTAAGACCTGGGCGGACCACCCCCTGTATTTTGGTTAGCGCACCAGGCGGTGCTAAATTTGGTAAGTAGTGGGTAGGCAGGTTAGATAGGAGAGGGGGAGCTTTGATATTTACTTGCTTTGGTTCCGTCCAGCCCCTTTTCCCCATATTACCGTGTAAAGGAATAAAATCCTAGTAAACGGTCAATTCTTCCTTTTGTCGTCCTTTCTCACACCTACAGTCCCATACCTCTTTCACTTCACGGGGAGTTGAGTTGTAGCAGGGTGTTTCGTTCCCTCTTCATAGGGGCGTACGTAACACTCATGTTGGCTGCAGTGAAGGAGAGCCCTCAGGTTTTGGTAGCAGGCCGTGTCGGTGGCACTGTATTGTCCTGAAAGCGAGCAAAGAAGTTGTTTAGTTTGTCTGGGAGCAAGACATCGTGGTCCGGGGCTGGTTTTGTTTTTGTAGTCCATGATTGACTGTAGACCCAACCACATACCTCTCGTGTCTGAGCCGTTGAATTGCGACGCTACTTTGTCTCTATACTGACGCTTAGATTGTTTGATTGCCTTGCGGAGGGAATAGCTACACTGTTTGTATTCGGTCATGTTCCAGCTGACATATCATTGTAATGACCCATATATTTACACCTGTTGTGACATACATAGCGTTATTTTATGGCTGTTATGACACCTACATAAGAGTGCCCTTTTGTTTTTAAAGTTTGAAATCCTTTTTTGTAATTCATCCATTACATTCATGTTTTTTATGATTTGTAGAAAATACACTTTATGACACTGTCAAGAAGCATTATGACCATCATAATCACGTAAGCCAGATACATACAGTAACAGTCAAGTCAAAATTATGGACACACCTACTCATTCAAGGGTTTTTCTATATTTTTACTATTTTCTACATTGTAGAATAATAGTGAAGACATCAAAACTATGAAATAACACATATGGAATCATGTAGTCACCTGTATCGTAGATGCTGGGTCGTCGAGAAGCAGGTGGTAAGTTTAATATAACATGGAATGATACAACGTAGGAGTAACGTCTAGACATGAACAACAGAAACAATACTGCCTGGGGAAGGAACCTAAAGAAGTGCCAGATAAAGGAAAGGTAATGGAGTCCAGGTGTGCTTAATGATYACTTGCTGGTGCGCGTAATGATGATTCCCAGGACTGTTCCATCCATTCCACACAAGAGTCTCACTGCAGTGGCGGTCTGCCTTCTCCTTCTGACGGTGGACGGCGCGCTGGAGTCTCACGTGAGCCTTGCTTCACACTTCTGCCTGATCCACTCATCAACCGCAGGAGCTTCTGTCTGGCCCGGGGTCCACGGAGCCAGAGCTGGCTAATAACACAGAACCCACAGGAAGGGAGTTAGCCTGGTGGAGGAGTGACTTAACGAATTCTGGGTGTACTCCGTCTATGGAAGGAATCGGGCCCACTCTCCCTGCCGGTCCTGGCAGTGACTCCTCAGGAACCTCCCCAGCTCCTGGTTCGTCCTCTCCACCTGTCTGTTGGACTGAGGCCTATACCCGGAAGTGAGGGCTGACCGTGACCCCAAGCTTCTCTATACCCAAGATGTAAATTGGTGCCCAGAACCTAAATAGGCGATTATCGAGGGCTTGAACCGGGAAAGGAGAGGAAAGCGGGGGTGTTGAGAGAMGAGGCAAGGGTCTGGTCAATAAAGTTCCCCGCMGCACCGGAATCCACTAATGCTGTAGAAACAGTACATGAGGAACAGTCAACTAGTGCAATCAACACCAAAAAGGATTTGGCAGAAAGTGATGGAGAGGATACTCACACCTGCCCCAGGAGGTGGAAGATCACGTGACCTTCCCTCTGCTTTCATGGATCCCGAGTTGTGACGTACCGGACACCGTACCGGAGCGGGTGCCCTCTTAGACCAGCTGTCTCCATCTGGTCCTCCTGCCGTAGATAGAGCAGGCGCTCACCCCCCTCTCTGCCCTCCAATGAATGATCAAAGATACCTCAGAACTGAGCAATGAACTCCTCATATGAATCCAGCTCCCCCTTTATCTCCCAGAAGGCCGTGGTCCATTCCAACAGTCACCCAGTCAGCAGAGAAATAACCGTGTCAACCTTGGACCTCTAGTGGTAGGAGCTCCCATCTGGTGCACAAAGTAGAAGGAGCACTGTAGTAGGAAGCAACTGCATTTAGAAGGGGTGTTGTCAGATTTATCCGGGAAGGACAAAAGGACATTGCTGACCTGGGCAGGTATTGTTGCTTTTACATCCTTATTAGCTCAACGTGGATTTTTTCTCCAGTGGAAGTCTGCTCAGCCCCCCTGTACGGCTCAATTATGAAATTTTCTTCCTAAAGCTTGAGAGAATTAAGCATTCTCTTAGGGGTTCCAATGATACATTTGTCAGAAAATGGCAACCATTTAGATCATACTTTAATGGCTTGCAGAGGCCCCCTCTGATGAGATGCTTTAAGGTTCCCCAGTAGCCATTACCAGTAGTCATTACATAATAGGTACAGTCATCAATATAATGCTATCCAGTCCAAGCAAGTTTGTCTAAGGTTTACTGATCATTTATTTATTTATGTTTTTGTATTTTGAATCTGGACTGAGGTAGGGCGGAGAGGTAGGGAAGGGACTAGGGTGGTTGGGTGGATGTGTTGTATGGACGGAGGGAGGGTGGTTGGGTTATGGTAAAATCTTTGTACTTACATTGATGTAGATTTTGAAAAACTTGAATAAAAATATATACATTTTTTTTTTATAGGAATCCTGACTTAATGAAGTGGTAATTAAAAAGCTCAGCCATGTGCTTCTTGTTAGTAACAACCACATCATCAACTTTAAGGGACATGGGCAACTGTGAGGAGGAGGGTTTATTCTCCAACCATTTTCCAGAACTTCTTGCGGTTAGACCCACAGAGAGAGACCAGCTCCTTAAAAGTAACTAAATTTGGCCTTCCGGATAGCCTGAGTGCACTTATTTCTCATTTGCCTGAACGAGAGCCAGTTAGCCTGAGTATGCGTGTGCCGAGCCTTTCACCAAATGCAATTCTTGAGGTGGAGTAACTCTGCAAGATCACAGTCGAACCAGGAGCTGAACCTGTTTTTACGCTCATTTTCTTTATGGGGGCYTGTTTGTTAACAATGTCATTGAAAATCTAAAAAAAGAAGGTCCAAGCATCTTCAACAGAGGGGATCAAGCTGATTCTGTACCAATTTACAGAGGCCAGGTCATGAAGGAAGGCTTGCTCATCAAAGTTTTTTTAACAAGCGTCTATGCCAAATCAGGACAGGTCAATTCACTAGGCAGCCATTACGAACACAGGCTGTAAAACAGAAATTACTACGGTCATTACAGAAAACACCAGACTGATACCTATCAGGATTATTTGTGAGGATAACATCGAGAAGAGAAGCCTTTTCTGGGTGTTTGGAGTCGGTAATAATATGAGAAAGATTTAGGGAGTCCCATTGCTTTAGGACTTGGTCAGGTGGTTTAAGCATGTCCCAGTTTAGGTCACCTAGCAGGACAAATTCAGACTTAGTGTAAGGGGCCAGGAGAGAGCTTAGGGCAGGTAGGGTACAGGCCGGTGCTGATGGAGGACGATAACACCCAGCAACAGTCAACAAAGAGCTATTTGAAAGTTTAATGCTTAAAACCAGCTAATCTAATTGTTTGGGGACAGACTTGGTGAGGAAAACTGAGCACTGAAGGGAATGCCTGGTAAAGAAGATAGCTCTATTTGGTAAAAGACCAAGTCCATATTATGGCAAGAACGGCTCAAATAAGCAAAGAAAAACGACAATACATTACTTTAAGACATGAAGGTCAGTCAATCTGGAAAATGTCAAGAACTTTGAACGTTTCTTCAAGTGCAGTCGCAAAAAACCATCAAACGCTATGATGAAACTGGCTCTCATGAGGACCGCCACAGGAAAGGAAGACGTAGAGTTACCTCTGCTGCAGAGGATAACTTCGTTAGAGTTACCAGCCTCAGAAATTTCAGCCCAAATAAATGTTTCACAGAGTTCAAGTAACAGACACATCTCAGCATCAACTGTTCAGAGGAGACTGCGTGAATCAGGCCTTCATGGTCAAATTGCTGCAAAGAAACCACTACTAAAGGTCACCAATTAGAAGAAGAGAATTCCTTGGGCCAAGAAACACGAGCAATGGACATTAGACCAGTGGGAATCTGTCCTTTGGTCTGATGAGTCCAAATTTTAGATTTTTGGTTCCAACAGCCGTGTCTTTGTGAGACGCAGAGTAGGTGAACGGATGATCTCTGCATGTGTGGTTCCCACCGTGAAGCATGGAGTAGGAGGTGTGATGGTGTGGGGGTGCTTTGCTGGTGACACTGTCAGTGATTTATATAGAATTCAAGGCACACTTAACCAGCAGATCTACCACAACATTCTTCAGCGATACACCATCCCATCTGGTTTGCGCTTAGTGGGACTATCATTTGTTTTTCAACAGGACTATGACACAACACACCTCCAGGCTGTGTAAGGGCTATTTGATTAAGAAGGAGAGTGAGTGCTCAGCATATGTGGGAACTCCTTCAAGACTGTTAGAAAAGCATTCCAGGTGAAGCTGGTTGAGAGAATGCCAAGAGTGTGCAAAGCTGTCATCAAGGCAAAGGGTGGCTATTTTGAAGAATCTCAAATATATATTTTGATTTGGTTAACAATTTTTTGGTTACTACGTGATTCCATGTGTGTTATTTCATAGTTTTGATGTCTTTGTTATTATTCTAGAATGTAGAAAATATTAAAAACAAAGAAAAACGCTTGAATGAGTACAGTGGTTCCTCCTTTAAAAGTTGCGAGCTTACACCGCGGGACTGAGAGGTACCCAGCGTCACGGCTTCATTGCTCCAGACCACCACAAGGGGGAGTTAGAGCACTCATTATGCATTTGGGTCCCAAGGTGTGTCCAAACTTTTGACTGTTACTGTATGTGCCATTATKTCAGTCATCAGTCAAAACTAGTGTGTCTTGTCCTGCTCCTGAAATCTGCTCTTGCAGTCATCGCAGTCAACAGCAACAGAGCATTGGGGTAGGTGCATGTCTGACATTAATTTGTGTGCAATTGCAATGCTAATTTAATATGGTGAATAAAAAATATATACACTACCGTTCAAAAGTTTGGGGTCACTTAGAAATGTCCTTGTTTTTGAAAGAAAAGCTAATTTTTTGTCCATTAAAATAACATCACATTGATCAGAAATACAGTGTTGACATTGTTTGCGCTGTTCACAGTACAGCAAGTCGCCCCTCACAAGTCGCCTCTTCACTGTTGATGTTGAGACTGGTGTTAAGCGGCTACTATTTAATGAAGCTGCCAGTTGAGGACTTGTGAGGCGACTGTTTCTCAAACTAGACACTGTAATGTACTTGCCCTCTTGCTCAATTGTGCACCGGGGCCTCCCACTCCTCTTTCTATTCTGGTTAGAGCCAGTTTGTGCTGTTCTACGAAGGGAGCAGTACACYGCGTTGTACGAGATCTTCAGTTTCTTGGCAATTTCTTGTATGGAAAAGTCTTCATTTCTCAGAACAAGAATAGACTGACGAGATTCAGAAGAAAGGTCTTTGTTTCTGGCCATTTTGAGCCTGTAATCAAACCCACAAATGCTGATGCTCCAGATACTCAACTAGTCTAAAGAAGGCCGGTTTTATTGCTAATTTTAATCAGGACAACAGTTTTCAGCTGTGCTAACATAATTCCAAAAGGGTTTTCTAATGATTAATTAGCCTTTTAAAATGATAAACTTGGATTAGCTAACACAACGTGCCATTGGAACATAGGAGTGATGGTTGCTGATAATGGGCCACTGTACGTCTATGTAGATATTCCATAAAAAATCTGCCGTTTCCAGCTACAATAGTCATTTACAACATTAACAATGTCTACACTGTATTTCTGATCAATTTGATGTTATTTTAATGGACAAAGAAAATTGCTTTTCTTTCAAAAACATGGACAGTGACCCCAAACATTTAAACGGTAGTGTATATATATATATATAACATAAAAATACTGTTTACACATACGCTATGGTGTAACGAAACATGGGTTTTGACACTCGTATGTAGGAGACGGCATTAACGATATGTAATGAAGGAAAAACGGCACTTCTAATAGCCTATTCATAGCATAGCCTGCTGAATTTGCAAAATAACTTTTCTTTCATGTTAATTTTGGCAAAAATGAAAATGTTGTACTGACTCAACCATGGATTGATAGTTCAGCATTGTCTCAAGGAATAGTTTGGCGTTTGACTAGCCATGTGCAACATGCACGCACAGTTGCAAGCCTGCTGGAGTTAGCGGCTAGCGGACAAACAATATCCGCCGTGGTAGTATGGACAAAGCCTGGCCTGGAATGTGAAGGTAACTGAAGCTGGCTAGCTTCATAAAAGCCTGAGTAGATCTAGCTTGCTTCGTAGTGTACAACTCCGGTTATAGCTCCATTTCTGTTTGTCATGTTAAGATTATATACACTTATTTAGGAAAATCAAAGACGGAGGGGGGCATGACTTAAAAATTAGTAATAGAGTAATAACAACAAAATCATGAGCAGTACAAATGACTGCTTTAATGATTCAAGTGTTAATTTGCCCTGTCTCTCCGTAAAATCGTCATCCATAAATGGCACCATGATCTGCCTCCCTCCCCAATCATCTAAAGCCTGTCACCATTAGAGATTAACCACACACATACCACCACGCCGACAGTCAGAGCAGAAAGCTGAGGATTAGAGACTTCCCCTACAACTGATATGAGTAAACCGATTAGTCATCCCTACACCAGGTATCACCGTACTGTAAGAGACTTCATGAGGTATGCTACAGGTTTATATTCATTAGCTATAGCTGAGTTTGGTCATGTGTCAAGGTAGGCCACCGTCTCAACCCATGATTGTGATATTAGTGTGAACTTCGTCTGGAGCAGTGTGAAACACTACACTAGTCATTGCGCAGGTGACAGAGTGATTCATTCACTAGACTAGAAGAACCACTATAGTTCCTGCGAGAGTGTTTTAACACTCTTTTGAGATGGGTAGTGGGGAAAAATAGCTCACAAGAATCATACAACATTTCAGGAGAGGCATAATCTCTTTACACCTTTCTGTTCACAATACATCCTGCAAATACAAATGTATGCAAATCCACACACAACTCCATCGCTTTTGGAAATTCCACATGGGGGCAGCAAAACATACTTTTCTCCCGGTTCCCTTTTAGTAGTGCAGGCCCCCAGCAGCAGCACAATATACAGTAAAGATCATAAAATCACGCCACATTCATTCATGTAATATTTACGCAATAAACGGTTAGGCTATGATCCATATCAGTTCCTAGCAATACTGTATGTATTAAAAAGTGAGAGGAAATTCTCTATTTTTGTAATCACAGGCTGATTTGAATTTAACACATCCACTCCAAATACATTGATGTTCGTAAATCGACATATGTGAGATGAGGGTGTCGGTAATGGAGCGCGACCCAACTTGTTGTAGTGGATTATCCTCATGGAGTCCATGTGCTCCTTTTACCTAATCGGTGGGAACGGGGTGACAAGGACCGCCGGTGGAGGGCTGGGGGAAGAGCATGGGGGTGGTCATGCCGCTGAGCTGTGCACTGTAGATGCCTCCGCTAATAGGTTTCATGTGACTGCCCCTGCTCCAGCTCTAAGGGTAATGTGTCACACTTGAAGTCTCTCAGCCGTTTGGTCTGTCTCTCTCCCATTCCTGTCTCTTATACACATCTAGATGTGTATAAGAGACAGGCTCCAGCTCTAAGGGTAATGTGTCACACTTGAAGTCTCTCAGCCGTTTGGTCTGTCTCTCTCCCATTCCACTCCACTCCATCAAGCTGTCCCTCTGCATACTGGCCCTGCGGGGAAGGGAGGTTGAAGTGCCCAGGAGGTTTTAGGTACAGTGACTAGGGATAGAATGGTATGAGACATTAAGGTAATGGAATATGTTAACCAATGTAGCCAAAGGAAGCAGCACTAGCATACTGTTTTACTTCAGCATGGCCTGTTCTCATGTTAGATTATTAGATTATTGTGTTTCATATTGTTGCATAAATGTATCTATATAATTGTATCTTTTTTTTGAGCCAGGGTATTAGATTACTAGTCCAAAATGATTGTCATGCTTGATGCTTCCGACTTGTCAGATAGACATTGTTGACATTGTCAGACAAACATTATTGACAGCTTTAGCTGTAGAATATCCTTGATGCCTCTCCAGAGCAAGCAGAGGGGAAGAATGCTTTCCATCAGAGACCAACAGCGGTGGTACGCAGTGGAGAGCAGAAGAGGTCACCGATATGATTATCCCCAAGTGTCAATACTAAGAGAGATGTGTGAAAATTCCCTGCTGGGTGGGAAATCAATACATTTGACCTCATAAAACCATTGGAACCATCTCAGGTTCTTAATTAAGATTGAGCGGGTGAAAGTAATCAGTGTACAGGGACAACCATTATGATGTGATCTATACTACACTAGATTACATAGTGTACATATTATGAAGTAAGCAAAGGCAATTTATATTTTGATCTAACTTTCATCTAACAATTCCTTTGTCTATATGTCATACGTTTTTAAAGATCGGTAGTGGGTGCAAAGAGAAGATGCAATTGTAAATTGGTCGATGCATGGGATACAAAGATTGTAACCCATTCAATATTGTGGCTCCACAGTAAGTTTGCTTGACTTGTAACAGGGGGGAGATACAGTACCTTAATACCTCTGACACACATTTTGAAATGCTATGGGTCTATGTGGCACTATCTCATTTCATTGGCATGGTAGAGAATGATGTCCCAATAACGGCCTCATTATTCCCAATTAAGTCCCCTAACATCCATCATAAAGTGCCATTGTAAACCATGCGTAAGGGCCATTAAAGCGTCCCATTAATACTCCCCATGCAGGCTGATGGAGATGGAGTGGAGATTTGGTGCAATGGGCAAGGAGTCACAGAGGCCCACGTTACATCCATATTTGCACAAAAAAAAAATCCTCAAAATGGCGATTAAAAGGGATCCGATTGATTTCATAACCGAGTCAGGAATATATATGTTTATATATATGAGATATCTTGAATTATATTACATCAGAGCCATACAGCTTATTTAGGGAGTTTCTGTATTCATTTCTATATTTCTGTATTATGATGCATTTACATGACACCTCAACATTATATGGCAGCCATGTTAGCTCTCCATTTAACATTKATATGTGTAACTGAATGTCTAGAATAAGAACAATATTACACATTTAAGAAGTTTGTCTCTCTAAATATACGGCTCTGTATTACATTATCAGTGATTTGACACCTTTGTGTCTAAATAATGCACAATCATCCTTCATATGCACACACAGTGCCTGAAAGGTCCAGGTCCTGAATTTGACAGTGAGCTGATATGCCATGGAATTGTCTCTCAGTTGTCTCTCCAGTGCCCATCACGTATCTGAATATATTCCTCATCTTCTGAACCAGCCTCAAAATTACCCAGTAGGCTGAATGCTTTATCCTTGCTGGACATGTTTAGTAATCACTGTTTCAGTGTGTGGTGCAGTCCAGAGGCACTGCTCACCTGGCCTTATCTGTGGGAGAAATAAGGATCACCCTGATTAAACAAGGAACCTGTGATCTCTTGGTAAGGRGCCCTCCATGCAAAGCTCTGTGGGAACCAAAATCTGATTACTCTCCTAAAAAAAAACTGGTGTCAGAGTGGCCGATGACAGCCTCCACAGCAAGGTGCCCAAGGCATCCGCTCTGAAGGTCAATCCCAACCGCCCTTCGCATCGTTACATTCATGTTTACCATTGCCTTTCCACACCAACCCAATTACGTCGGTGTGGTATGACAGTCAATCCAGCGACATCTCACACGGCACATCACACAGATCTGTTGCAGAGGAGCGATTGAACTCTTCTGACCTGACTTGAAAGAAGAGATTCATACAATATTATTATTTACTGCTCAACCTCATCACAGACTAGTTAATGAGAGCATGAAAAAAAATACAGTTCATTTATTGTGCATTTTATATTGTGATAAATGTGGGATGATTATAAACCTGTCATCATTATATAAAAAATGAAGAGCCCCCTCTAATATTCCATGATTTATTCAACAACCTCAGTTCTTCCTGATTATGCCATACAATCATGGACTCTAATCATAGTGTTTGTAAAAATATTGATGGATAGAGGGTTCCACTCTTCCTCAGTATATCTGGTTTAGCCCTTTAGCATTGTGCTCCCACAGTGAACTGTGAGGGGTATGGGGTGGAATAGACGTGGCTTCAGGGAACAATGTGTCTTCTGCTGCATGGTGTTTGCAAGGGTTGTGTGTTGGATGATTTACATTTATTTGCAATTTACTTACACTTCGGTGTAGTGAATTATATTTGAAGTTTCTCACTGTCTGTTGTCATATACTCTGGAGACTTCTGACATTTACGGCACAGGTTTTTGCTGTCTTCTGCTGTAACCAGMTTAACTACAGATGTTTCCTACCAGAATCAATAAGCCTTGTTGAATTATCACCTCAAAGGAGGAGACACCTACACACAGCAGGGCTGTACACGCTTAGAAAAAAGGTGTTATCTCGAACCAAAAAGGGTTCTTTGGCTCTCCCCATAAGAYAACCTAGAGCCATATACAGTGAGCTCAAAAAGTATAGGGACAGTGACACATTTTTTGTTGTTTTGGCTCTGTACTCCAGCACTTTGAAATGATACAATGACCTTGAGGTTAAAGTACTGTTAAAAATMACAGCACTTTTTGTACACAGTCCCCAATTTTAGGGGACCTAAGGTATTGGGACAGATTCACTTATATGTGTATTAAAGTATTTWAAAAAAAATGGTATTTGGTCTCCTATTCGTAGCACTCAGTGACTACACCAAGCTTGTGACTCAAAAAATGTGTTGGATGTATTTGCTGTTTGTTTTGGTTGTGTTTCAGATTATTGACCATTCATTTCTATTTGGCACAAAATAATGTATTGTGTTATTTTGGAGTCAATTTTATTGTACATAAGAATATAACATGTTTCTAAAGACTTCTACAGTAATGTGGATGCTAACCTTCCCTGTTATTTGAATGGAGAGGTTAGCGTGTCTTGGGGGTATGATATTTGTGCGTCTGAAACGCATCGTTATAGACGATTCATTCAGGATTATCCGTCATCATGGTAGCATCCACATTAACATTAATGTAGAACTGTTAAGAAACATTCTATGCTTATTTACACTAACAGTGACCCCAAAATGACACAATACATTATTTACAATTCATTTCTATTGGGCACAAAATAATCTGAAACACAACTAAAACAAAACAGCAAATGCATCCAACAAATGTGTAGAGTCACAAGCTTGATGTAATCATTGCGTGCTGTGAATATAGGACCAAATACTCAAGTTTGTATTACTTTAATACACATAAGGGAATTTGTCCAAATACTTTTGARCCCTTAAAATGTGGGGCTAGGTACAAAAGTGCTGTAATTAAAATAAAGCTGCATGTCTGCACTTTAACCTCATAGTCAATGTTTAATTTCAAATCCAAAGCGCTGGAGTAATGAGCCAAAACAACAAAACATGTGTCACTGTCCTAATACTTTTGGAGCTCACTGTACGGTGCATTCAGAAAGTATTCAGACCCCTCAACTTTTGCCAAATTTTGTTATGTTACAGCCTTGTTCTAAAATTGATTCAATTGTTATTTTCTTCATCAATCTACACACAACACCCCATAATGACRAAGCAAAAACAGGTTTTCAAACATTATTGTGAATTTATTAAAAATAAAAAACTGAAACATCACATTTACATYAGTATTCAGACCCAATACTCAGTACTTTGTTGAAGCACCTTTGGCAGTAATTATAGCCTCGAGACTTCCTGGGTATGGTGCCACATGCTTGGCACACCTGTATTTGGGGAGTTACCTCCCATTTTTCTCTGCGGAAAGCTCTGTCAGGTTATTCCATTTAAGAATGATGGAGMCCACTGTGTCCTTGGGGACCTTCAATGCTGCAGAAATGTTTTGGTACCCTTCCCCAGATCTGTGTCTCTACACAGTCCTGTCTCATAGCTCTACGGACAATTCCTTCGACCTCATGGCTTGGTTTTTGCTCTGACATGCAACTGTAGGACCTTACATAGACAGGTGTGAGATGTTTCCAAATCATGTCCAATGAATTGAATTTACCACAGGTGGACTCCAATCAAGTTGTAGAAACATCTCAAGGATGATCAATGGGAACAGGATGCACCTGAGCTCAATTTCGAGTCTCATAGCAAAGGGTCTGAATACTTTAAGGTATTTATGTAAAAAAAAAAAAAAAAAAGGTTTTCACTTTGTTATTATGGAGTATTGTGTGTAGATTACTGTGTATTTGTTTTTATTTCATCAATTTTAGAATAAGGCTGTAACATAACAAAATGTGGAAAAAGTAAAGGTGTCTGAATACTTTACGAATGCACTGTATATATTGAGTTGGGCCAATGCTTTTGAACGTTCCAAGAGCGGCACTTTCTCCTCCATAGCCATTGCTAAGTGATCATTAATGCTTCTGTGTTGTGCTGATTATTTCTGATAGTTTTCAAAACCAGTGAAAGCAGATATCCAATTTATTGACACAACAACACAGTAAAGACTTGTATACACATTATCCCGAATCCCAATCAATAAAAACGTATGTTAAATTCACCGCTCTGTTTTGCTTGTTTACAGCAGGTAATTCCATAGGGAACTGTCGGAGGKGCTCTAGTACTGTTACATCACCAACATTTTAAGAATACAGTTCTATATCGGCGCTAAGATGGCYGCCGTTCTAGAACCTGGCCTAACTCTCTATATATGGCTCTGGGGAGAACCCTTTAAAGAAGCCCTTTTGGTTCCAGGTAGAGCCTTTTTTGGTTCCATCTAGAACCCTTTCCACAGAGGAGTGTACTGCTRACACTTAAGTGCCATAAGAAGAAATGTCCGTGTGCTGCCTCTGTTAATCTATACTGTAACTTAGTCCATTCCTCTATGCCATCTACAGACAACTAAAGGGACTACCAGGAGAGCTCATGCTACAGTACCTCTGAGCTCAGTTGTATTAATACCTTACAGTAGGATGAACAGATGGAGCTCTCGTGTGTCAATGTACTTTACACAGTACGTACTCCTCATTCAGATTCTCTCTCTCACTCTTTGTCTCTAAGCAAATAAAGCAGAAATAACAAAACACTTACCTATTTTTTTCAGCCCACATTGGCAAAGTTCTCAATCACAATGTGAGTCAATCACATTAACACCATTAGAGAACTGAGTGTGAAATCCTCATCTCTCCTGCCCCTCCATTTGAGAGGATTTATAATCATAAAGTCAATCACTGAGGGGAAATAATGGTTCCAAACACAAAGGGCTGGATTCAATATGTAGCGCAGAGGATCCGCATTGTAGGTTAATTGAAATTTAAAGGCAATATTTCCACATTCGCGGAGACTGCATTCACGGTAAACGCTGCATATGTCGGCCCAATCGAAAATTGCCTGTAAATTTCATCCGCGCTACAATGCTGATCTTCGGCGCTACGGATTGAGTACAGCCCTAAAACAGTTCCATTTAATCCCAGTTCAAATAGTATGGAACATTTACAAACATTCTACAAGCAAAGGATGTCTTTAATTTTTGATCGTTTACATCAATARCTTTCATGAGATGCATGTGTAGGCTATGTATGAATGCATTAAAATGGATATTCACAGACAAGACTGCTGGCCTTCAATGGATTCATTAGAAGTGGGACAGCAGATGAATGAGAGTAGCACTAGCAGATGACCACCATCTGGAGACAATCTGACTGTGGTGGCAGCCGGGACATGCATGGAGTCGGTTCAGTGTGATAAACAGATTAATAACAGAAATACCATCYTGAAAATTCTAAATATACTCAGACAACTCATAGAAAATCCCTAACACATTGTAGATACTCATTTCTGCCAATCTTTACAATCCAGCTAAGTTCGCTAGTCACGGAATACATTCGGAGTTGGCCGGAGCGGTAAAACCAGGTCACGCTCTACCTGTTCAAAAGGAAAAACAGAGGCTAGGTGGAGCAGAAATGAAGTGTTCCATCTGCCGCTCGGGCTGCTCATGAAAAGAACAGGGATTGTGGGAGCCAGAGAGAAGGGGAACATCATGAAAAGCTCAAACTGGATATGTTGTCCGGTTCCCTGGCACAGGGCAAGGCGGATAACGAGGCAGGTGGCGGCAGGAAGAAGGCATCATCGCACCGGTCTACTCACTCAGTGTTTTTTATTCCAACTTGTCCTGTGTCGGTTCTCAAAAATCTATGGGGCACCAGATCTGGGTATTTTGGTAAATAATTAGGCTCTCTGTAGTGTTTGGGCCTTGTTCAGTCCATAAAAATGAGTGGCCTGTAGCTACTTCCTCCCAAGGGACGTTGCTATGTGTGTGTTGCGCACCCGAAGCATTATGGGAGAGGAAATGATGGTAAGCGGAAGGCCATCTGCTGTGCCACTTGCCATGTCTGCTTGTGCCAGCACCTCCGCCTGCTTCCTATTTCTCGGGTGGGAAGTGGAGTGGCTCTTTATAGTGTGGTGTGAACACTACACACCCAAGCAAATACCCCTTAGATGTATCTCAACATTTATATTGCCAGATGTGCAGAGAACTGTGTAAGAATAACATTGTTGCACCTGTAAACAAACCTTATGACTGATAGGACTAGCACTTCACCCCGTGTTTTCACAGCTATGCTAATCACTGCATATACTTTATGTGTGGTGGGTGGGGGAGCACAGATGGATGGCTGCTAGGAGATAAGACAGCTGGGTTGAGAGACAGAGTAAAAAGGTGGTTTTAACAGCAGTCTGTTTTATCTGTGTTTCAGCGCTGCAGAGTGAGCCTCCCTGTCCTTGACCAACGGATATGGCAGTGACACAGAAGATGAGGCAGATCCATGCCTGGTCTGGGGAAAGTCATTTATTTCCGTTGACCCGTTCGGTCAAGTGGAGTGAAGCTGAGCTTCCATACTGCCAACACCACTTCTGCAATTACTGAGTGTGATGGGTCTAAGATTTTGTTAAGATACAGCAGTCTGGACCCTTTCTCTCTTGTTGACACCATTAAGCCGTCACTGAGGTTGGGGAGTGTCAGACACTGAGTGACTGTCGCTCACCCATGGCCACACAACAGCTGTTTAAGCTGATTCTCATCAGCACTGCTACCCAACCTAGTGGTTCCTTTGTATTGTATTACAAATTCAGCTTGGGGGAGTTGACGTGCTTGATAGTTGGATGACATTCACTATTCTCTTACAAAATGGCATTGGTTCCCCGCTTAAAGTTGGACCTGGTAGTTATTGAAAGTCAAACTCAAAAAGTTGAACTACTGTATGTTCAGTCGTTCCCACCGAATAGCACGCTGGTTTCCCAATGTCGAAAACGAATACCATTTAACAAACTTTGTCAAGCTTTGAAAATACAGTCTTGTACTGTATATAACAGAAGAAAGCAATAAATACATTTTTCAACCATTTTAGGTGCTGAGTATGGAATTTGAATAAGACATTTAGACACTCAAGAGGCAGTTCAACCGTAGTCTAATCCAACCTCTGTCAGCCCAGAGCCTTTAATCTCTTCACGGTTTCAGTTATCAAACAATAACAGAAACTCCACAGATCCATTTCTAACTGTAAAATATGAATATTATTTTATTTCTACAGGTGGGTTGTGCCCATCCATGTATGTTAAATGTTATAGTTGCTTTGGTAACCATTTGAGTACTGTGAGAGCTGTTTAGCAGCAGACAGAATGTCAGCACATGCCATGTGAAAATCATGACACAAGAATAGCCTAAAGCAGCGGATCAGTTAATTCCATGACATCAGCATATTAGTCTCACGTAATCTGAGACACCGTAAATAATACTTTTAAGTAGACATTGTGGTCCGAACAGGAAGCAATCAACTGAGAAATACTACAGCTTTCATTGATGGATGCTGTCCATCTGGGCAAGAGAAGGTGTGTGGGATGGCTGACAAAATACTTATTTATGTAGTTTTTGACTTGTTGATTTGTTTTGGGGTTGCATAAAGCACGCATTGCTGTAGGAAGGGTTGCAAAGGGAGGGTATATTACTGGAAACTTTCAAAGTTGACCAGTAAACTACCAGAATTTCTGTGTATTTTACAATTTTAAGCAATCTACAAGACATGTAGTGAGCCTTTTGGGTACTTCTGAATATCACAGGCGTCTGTAATTATCTCTGGCCTTATCACATGTAAAATATAMAATAATTTAATAAGATGAATAAAATATGACAGAACTGTTAAATATTATCCAAAATATAAATAATCTACTTTGTGAATAACATTGGCGTTAAATATGCAGGTTTCAGCATGAAATATGCTTTAAACGTTTTGCAAACTTTTATTTATTTGACTATGTTAATATGTATTTGTTGTTAATGTTTTGGCATCAAACTGTTGGCAGTTGTGAAAAAAGTCAATAGTTTGAAGACTTTTTCATTAAATAGGCAATTTTCTCTCTAACCATACGGTCTATTTATTAGAAACTCATGAACAATATGGACACATATATAATAAATTAATACTACAGTATATGCATATATTTACAGTTATCCAAGTATAAATTACCAAACTTATGATAGATTTCCATATGTTTTCTGTTAATTACCAAAACTACTGAAGATTCCSGTAACTTTGGTAAATTGCCGGTAGCTTTACAAACCTAGCTGTAGAATATGCTAAATGTAAGCTCTTCCAACGGTCAGCTGGCAAAAGATTAGCCCTAGGCCTATTTTTTTTAAATCTAATGTTCCAAATAATCAATGATTAAAGGACTCATTGCTATTATGAAGGAACTGGACACACTTAACACAAAACTATTAAAAATATATCAAATATGAACAAAAAAACAAGCCAAAAACGATTTGTCAGACCTAAACGAGACAAAGAAATAAGTGAGAGGATGAGCCTCTCCACCTCTACGAGAATGAAGAAGGACTGAGCAAAATGATAGACGGCAGCACTTTCTAAAAGGTAAGGCCATTGCTATGCACACAGCATCGCATTTCAGATTGAACAAGTTGAGACCCACAGCATTTCAGGTTAGACTGCAAAGGAGAGGAGAGAGAAGTTAACCGTCTCTCTTCTTTAGCTCTGATTTCACACGGACTGGGACGTATCATCCATTAAACTAAGCAAGTACTACATTTATTCTTATAAAGTTTGGTCTTATAAAACCAAAATTAAGAATATACCAGGGAAYGTTTCTAAGTAAAACAAACTGTGCTTTGTATCCCTTTGTGTTGTTCAAATACAATAGACAGTGTGAACAACATGCAACACAACAGCAGTACTAAGTTGGTTGCTTGTTTTCGGAAGGAATGAGTGAACATTAGCTGCTGGGTCCTGTTCTCTATGCCAATACTAAAGGACCGTTTGATAATATCAAGAAGCTGCTTTCTAAATCACCCAAAGGGATCACATTTGACAATAAGGTTYTTCAGTCATAACGCATTGCAACAGTAGCTCTCATCAAGCCAAAAGGCAATTTTMRCACTCATAGCCCCTATTGGCAAGGTTAAAGCTTTAATATTTACAGTRGGAAAGTTTTCTTAATCAGTGAGGGCAACAACTCTCCAGATATTGTAGGATTTCACTTCCRATGGAG
>NC_036855.1:55345896-55363644 GCF_002910315.2 Salvelinus sp. IW2-2015
ACTTCTGTATGAGATCGTGCTCTAAGGACAGATTGATTTCAACTCTAAAATATGATGTTTTTTTACCATCTCACACAGTATCTACAAATAGAAAACGTATTGAATTGGCACATTTTACATAATGTGTTGTTTTGTGGCCAACAAAATAAGGAAAACTAATAACTGAAGTCTATCGTTTTACTACCTGTATGTACAGCATGCGCAAAAAATAACGTGTTTGGCCTCAGCAGGTAGGCCACTTTAATCCACCTTCTCWGGGTTATTTGTAAGATGAATGAAAGCACAGAAACAGATGACAGGTCTTTAGCTCAACTCTAAAATGCAATTAACAAGCAAATGAGGCCAGTCAAACCACTCTGACCAATCGGCGTAGGCAACGGCCACAGGGGAGAAGTAAAATGGTAATTCATACACAATCTGCACACTGCTCAGTCAACTTTATTGAGCAGACAAATGGCATGTGACGTTGTAACTGCCAGTGATTTGTGCATGCAAAGGTTTTATATCAAATCTCTATATATTAATTTTATTTCTGAGTACTTTGGATAAGCAATGTGGACAGCTCTTCCATTCATAATGTATTCATTTTTATTTGTTCCAGTGGGTTAAATAACAATGACTCGCCAATGCCAGTGTGTGTGTGATATTTATTAGAATGTGGGGAAAGAAAAACAGCCTATAAAGTGTGGAAGACCAGTGTGAAGATCAGAAAAGTACAGCTCCAGGTGATATCATGCACTTCAGATGATAACTGATTTAGCTGAATAAAGAGAGACTGTCACTCAACCTGGTCTAATTTACTAAGACAGAACATTGGGGTTTACCGTTTTTTATATTACTAGTTTCATGGGAGCAATTTAAGGCTTGTTTTGGAAACACTGCTGGCACCCTACTTACCCAGCAGTCCCTGGTAGGATACCATGCCAAGGAGTTTTGTTAATTGTCTTACAGTAATGCATCTTCATTACTCCAAATGCATCACTCCTGTGCTTTATCCAAATGTTCAAACCCAATCTACTGTCATTGAATACAGGATTACAATACTCTGTAGAACAGAATAACTGGATAATAGCACCTAAGTTAGCTGAAGGTATGAAAAAGCCACTTGGCTCTGAGACAACAAGCCTAAGCCAGAGCTAAATGCTCAAATGAGATGTTTCATTCTGATGTTAGTGTCCTTCTACTCAGTAGAAAACCAGCAGGAGGAATCCTGCTACTGCTTAATCTTTTTTTTAGTCTAGATACTAGTGTGCATATGGGGTTGTGAGATTTATGGCAGGAGCTGAGCATAGCTGGCGGTGAAAGTCACTGGGGGTTTTCACATCCCTCCATTTGTTTTTCACATTACTGAGGTTTCACTTAATGTGCTCCAAACATCCCCTTAAGGAAGCTAGGTAGGCCTGTTCTCAAGTTCAGGCTTCATTTAGCTTTACTCTTCTCCTCATGAGATACACCCAGACAGGTCCTCTCCAGAGGAGCTATTAATACAAGGGGGGAGGGAGGGGTTGAACCCCAAATTCACCCGGCAAGAGAATGCATGTTTGTTTGGAAAGGAGATGGAAAACACATGAAAACAACACTAGACCTCTTAAAATGGCAATGAAAAGACAGTAAAGTGATAAACTTGCAGCTCAAAGAGCCGTGCAAAAAAACTACAAATAATAAAAAGAGAGATGGCAATCAATTAAAAAAGTAAATTAACAATATGTGTGCAAATCAGTGGCAAGCAGTGAACAGTATCATTATACAGGCTACTGTGAGAAACTAGTTTATTCAGGGTGTTCACATGCCTAACAAACTTGTTTTTTCTGCCAAGCAAATTTGTCTGCCAATCAAAGTTCCTCCAGACACTCATCAGAGAAAGAGAAAGAGAGAAAGAGAGAGAAAGAAAGAGAGAGAAAGAGAGAGGGAGGGAGAAAGAGAGAGGGAGAAAGAGAGCGAGAGAGAGAGAGCGAGAGCGAGAGAGAGACACCGTTGCCCTAGAGCACACAAAAAACTATACATACCTCGGCCTAAACATCAGCACCACAGGTAACTTCCACAAAGCTGTAAACGATCTGAGAGACAAGGCAAGAAGGGCCTTCTATGCCATCAAAAGGAACATAAATTTCAACATACCAATTAGGATCTGCCTAAAAATACTTGAATCAGTCATAGAGAGCCCACTTGCCCTTATGGTTGTGAGGTCTGGGTCCGCTCACAACCAAGATTTCACAAAATGGGACAAACACCCAAATTAGACTCTGCATGGCAGAATTCTGGCAAAAATATCCTCCGTGTACAACGGTAGAACACCAAATAATGCATGCAGAGCCAGAATTAGGCCGATACCCACTAATTATTCAAAATCCAGAAAAAGAGCCGGTTAAATTCTACAACCACCTAAAAGGAAGCGATTCCCAACACGCTTCCATAACAAAGCCATCACCTACAGAGAGATGAACTTGGAGAAGAGTCCCCTAAGCAAGCTGGTCCTAGGGCTCTGTTCACAAACACACCCCACAGAGCCCCAGGACAACAGCACAATTAGACCCAACCAAATCATGAGAAAACAAAAAATAATTACTGACACCATTGGAAAGAATTAAACAAAAACAGAGCAAACTAGAATCTATTTGCCCTAAACAGAGAGTACACAGTGGCAGAATACCTGACCACTTGACTGACCAAACTTAAGGAAAGCTTGACTATGTACAGACTCAGTGAGCATAGCCTCTGCTATGAGAAAGGCCGCCGTAGGCAGACATGGCTCTCAAGAGAAGACAGGCTATGTGCACACTGCCCACAAAATGAGGGGAAACTGAGCTGCACTTCCTAACCTCCTGCCCAATGTATGACCATATAGAGAACGCATATTCCCTCAGATTACACAGATCCACAAAGAATTTGAAAACAAATCCACATTTGTATAAACTCCCATATCTACTGGGCGAGAATTCCAGCATGTGCCATCACAGTCAGCAGGAAGATTTGGTGACCTGTTGCCACTCAAGCGAAATAGGGCAAACCATAAGAACAAACAACCATTGTAAATACACCCCTATTTATGCGTTATTTATTTTGAACTTGTGTGCTTTATCCATTGTACATATGTTACAAACACTGTATATATAATATAACATTTGTAATGTCTTTATTGTTTTGAAACTTCTGTATGTGTAATGTTTACTGTTAATTTGTATTGTTTATTTCACTTTTGTATAATATCTACCTCACTTGCTTTGGCAATGTTAACACATGTTTCCCATGCCAATAAAGCCCCTTGAATTGAATTGAGAGAGAGAGAGAGAGAGAGAGAGAGAGAGAGAGAGAGAGAGAGAGAGAGAGAGAGGTCAAGTCTACAGTACTTGTTTTCCCTCTGCCAGTCTCCAATGTGTTGGCCTCACTGTACCTTCACATAAGGACAATGGAAAATAGGTGATTAATCTTTATTGAAGCAATTATGGAGCAAATGTTATTTACACCATCTAATTTTGCCTGGGTATCTTTCTGCTAACAGAAATTAAAGCTCCAGGGGAGGTAAAATGGACACCAATTAATTTTTGCTGACAGATTCAGTAAAACAGCAAACTGCGACAAAGGAGTTTCCCCTAGAGTACGTGACTTCAGCAGGAAGTGAGGATAACTCTCCGTGTACCTGAAATGCTATTTCCATACAAATAAAAAAGTATTTGCACTTAGTATAAATAAATGACAGCAACAATTACCTTACACCTTGAATAGTGGACATGATATGGCTACACATTCTCATTCTATACACATACAGCCTGCTTACATCATTTGCATGGGTAGATAGAGGGGTGTGTGATCCACACATAGAAGACCACATAGTGCTTATTAAAAATCTGTCGCTATGCAGAGTCGAGACAACAGGATGCACCAGGTTTGACGAGGATTTATTACCGGCTGCCATTTCCAATAAATGGCATTTTAAGAATCTGAGCCTTTCTCCTTAAATCAATCACACAGCTCACATCCTGTTCTCCACTCAGCCCAGCACAGTTACAGCAATGACAGGAGTCTCCATAGGCCTAACCTGAACTCAAAGCTCAACTGCAGAACCACTGGGGTTCACAGGTGGTACACTTCAACATTCATGTTGAAGAACACTGAAGGAGTCCAAGGAGTCCCCACATAAACATAGGCCTCACGGTAACTACGTAGCATGCCAGACGCAGGCTACACCATGGGTTGAAGTACTATCCTTATGGCTTGTCTCCACGTTTTTGTATCAACAGAGTGAGCAGATAAACATAATGGTTAGCTGCATAATCAGTTAAAACACACTCTTCATGAATAGACAGCTCCATATTACACTCTTATTACTTCTACCATAGCTCAGTTCCCATACGTTCAATGCGATGAAATTGCTCTGGTTATGTCAGCCATAAAAAGTACAGTGATTGAATTCAATCTCCTGAACAAACTCTCTGCACTCTTAATTTGGAGCAGAAATGAATGGACTACCAAAGGGAAAGGCAATATTGTACGCTCTTTCCTCGGTGGACAAGGTCAATTAAAGGAGGACATGGATTGGCAATCAAAACTGACACCAAAGATTGACTATGGTGATTACAGGCATGCAGATGGGGAGCTTTAAAGGTTATTAATAATGATTTATGGAATTAATTAAAAAGTAAGATAGGACTCTGTGCATTAAATACATTTAATAAGTTCAGGAAAGGAACCGTTAGCACTTGTGGAAAACCTCAAAATGATTTTAAATGTTTTTTAAAATGGATGCACCATGTAGATTATTGAAAGTAAATGTGAAAAAGATCAATTGAATTGATAAATGTTTATAATAATTTCACCATATGCCACTTTACATTCTATGGAGGAATTTGAAAATGGAAAAGTTGTAATATGTATGATTAGCATAAACAGTCACAGCTAAACATGTATGTACACACTCCTGATGAGCTGTCGAGCAACGGTTCTGATCAATGAGGTAGAACGGAGCTCTTATTGGAGAACCTGGCAAGGAACTTCCAATGTATGCCACAGTTCTCTTTTCAATTGACTTTTTCTGACGGAACGTTGAACATTTTAATAAACTCACATTCATCAATTAGTTTATGTCGTACGGGAAATCGCAGAATCTTTAAAACTACAGCAATTTATTTTGAGGGCAGTAATAATGTCTAACTGTAAGACTGCTGGTTTGTGATTGGTAATCACTCCACATATTCCAAGCTGACATGTTCTCCTGATATATTGGTGTATGTCCTCTAATTAATCCTTTCTTTAACGAGGCAGGCAAGCAAAACCACTTTGCCCCCTCCCATGCCACTGTCATTTATTTCTTAATTGAATGAGGAAAGTGTACCGGTATTCTGTGACTACAATATGCTGTGGTCGGGCATTGAGGCTAGGGAGGATGTGTCTCTTATTTAACAAGGCTTTTAAGTCAACAGCGTGAAAATGCATTGCACGCGGTGCAATCACTATAGAGTATTCGAAACTCAGCTTGGAGTGTACCATCCCAATTACACACCATGTAGAGCACATCTGCTCTTGCCCTCTGCAGGTGAAGGTCAATAACTACAAAAGGAGAGGGAGAGCGAGAGAAAGCGAGTCAAAGAAACAAATAGAGTTAATCAGAGAGAGAGAGAGTGAGAGAGAAAGACAGAGAGAGATAAGTGGTAAAGCCATCAAGGTACTATAATAAAACACATCCAACATGGAGCGGGAGACTAATTATCTGCCTCTGCTATGCCACAGCTTCAGAGAGTCTGCAGGCTACAGAGGGACTGAATGACACGTACCCCCATTCAAAGGTGGGAACAGCTTCTCATGCATGCTATATTACCCTAAAGACGACCGTCGGAGGCAGATAAGTCACTTGCTCCTTCTAGCCTCACTCCTCTGTGGACAGAGATCCTATAATGATACATTTCACTTTAGGCGATTTTCGGGTGATGGGCAGAGACGCAGAAACAAAAATGTGCACGTTGTGGGACATCATTTCTGACCCCCATCAAACAGTCCTCTCCTCGTGTCTTGTGTAAAGACGACCTAATGTCTCCCCTCATTTCTCTGGGTCCATCTCTAATGGGATTTGGGTTTTATATTAAGCTTCTCTCTTGTCCTGACATTCCAGTAAATGATTAGAATTTTAAACGTGACAAAAATCCACTGAGCAGGTTTCACATAGGATAGTTTGTGCTTGTATCTGTTAACTCAGCCCTTCCAGGTAAGCGTGCCCTGTAAAGTGACAGAGAAGGTGATGTACTGAGAATGTAGGGCACCATGTACATGCTACTCACACTTGGTGGCTTTCTAAAACCATCAGCTTTCGTTTAACTGATTCTATAGTCAGATGCATCAGTGTTCAATGCATATCGGCTGAGCATCAACAGAGCCCAAGGGTTTAAGTGATCTGTTTTGGCCTCAGAGCTGAGGGATTTAACACAATGGACAGTAATACATATACTTTTGGCAGGGTAAAGCAATGTGCCTTTTTGGTGTGTTTATTCAAGAAAAATGAAGAAATAGATACATGACTGCTGCCTCAAGAATAATAGCAATTTTCCAATGAAATGTAAACTTGACCGAACATATGATAAACCTAATCCAGAGATTATCCCAGACAATAAAATGAATAAGTGGAGAAAAACATATATAATTTCAAAATTTCAAAATATCAATATTTAGTTCTGGCCAAGACAAAGTGTCTTAGTGGCATCTACTTATCAGAGTGTAGTGTTGGTCATGCATTTAATCTTGATCCAGCTGAAATGTTCATTGTCACAGCTGATTAGGAGAGTAATACATACCCCCATTAATAACTGCTTTGACAGCGTTGGAGTGATTTCTTTTATAACGACTGTGGACAGGTCCTGAGGTTTGACGAGACATGCAAAACTAAAGACCAGTGCGCCAGTGACCACCTTAGAATGCTCCATGTAACCGACTGCCTTTACACCACAATAGCTTTGACTTTCAATCCAACATGAAATTGTATATAAGAGAGAACCCTTTTTGAGCTTGGTTAGGCATTACAATAATAGAAAGGGGCTTTCAACACACGAGAGCATGAGTCACAGCACTTTCATTCACACACTTCGTCCCTTTCACCTGTGACAGATAGACCTAGATAACTATACCTTTCTTGAATAACAACTTGATTCAATGGTTGGGCAAATAAAATATCATCCTTAACAGCAGTAGACAGACATCAATCTTACCCAGCACAAACACATCCCTATACTCAATGTAATCTGTGTGTGTGTAACAGTGTTGCTTCTATTCCTCCCCTTGCCCCAACCTGGGCTCGAACCAATCACCCTCTGAGCAAATCGACAAGTCACCCATCAAGTACTGTTACCCATCACTCCACACATGCAGCGGTTCTATTAGAGCAAGGAAAACAACGACTTCGAGGTCTTAGAGCAAGTGACGTCACCGACTGAACGCTGCTAGCTCACTGTTTACTTGCTAGCCATTTTCACATCAGTTACATTTGTGTGCGCGTGTGTGTGCATGGGTAACTATGTGATGGAGTCAACAACATGGCTGGCACTAACAAACTCTGCCTGCTGTCTGCCTGGTGAGGTGACAGGATGATGTGGAGATATGATGTGACACCAGGGGCAGCGCTCGATGGTCAGACAAATGAAGCCTGTCAGCTTTTCCCCCACAAAGATCAACCACTCCCGCCCAGTTCTTTGGGCAGAGAGGTGGGTGTGGGTCTATTGTGTTTTTGATCTTACCTTTCATGACAACTCCCAGCCCTGAGCCCATCCATCTTTTCAACCTCACTGGGGAATCTTCTTTGATTGTGGGGAGCATCCCCAGTCAGAAGGGCACAGGGGGTGTTACTTGGGAGGAATGGGAATGAATATATAATAACTTGGCCTGTTGTTGCTGGGTGTGCCATAGTATACAGTATATAGCATTCCATATGGTAAGGCATAGACAAACATCCCACTGGGAAAAAATGGGTTGAATCGACGTTGTTTCCACATCATTTCAACAACAAAAAATGATATGTGATGACATTGAATCAACATGGATACTGATTGGATTTGGGAAAATAAATAAAGGTAAGGAATTATGTATTTTTCAGCCAACTTTTAACATAAATCCAATGACATGGTGAAAAGTTTTGTTGATTTCACGTTAGTTGACAACTCAACCAAATGTAAATCAAAACTAGATGTTGAAATGATGTCTGTGCCCAGTGGGATGGGTTTGACTGATTCCATTTAGATAAGCTCTCAGTCCAATAGCAATTTATCTGGATATCAAACTAAAATGTCTGGTTATTCAACATAAAGTGCTTGTAAACTGTGGTATCCCTCCATTTTCATACATATTAAAAACCCCTAGAGTCTATCGACGCACTGGTGCATCAATTTAAGTAACATAATTTWAAAAAAATCCCAATCAAAATTCATCAGTTTAAGCTTTTTTAGCGTGGGCTGAGGTGGAAGGTGGCCGAGATACAGCAGTGTTGGTCAGACCATGAGATATCCCCAAAATCAGTCTTCTCACAAAAACGTCTGTAGCGTCCTAACGGTTTGGCCTACAAACTATTGCGGAAAGGGGAGACTCTCACGAAACGATGGTGTTTTCCCTTTTGCTCTCCGACCCCCACAAGTGTCACAGGACTCGTCTGAAGGTAACCAGTACTGGTTATAAAAAATGTAATGGAAGTATGGATGTAGTTTTGTGCATACCCAAAAAAAGGGATAAATATTTTTTTTTTTTATGTCTAATAATATTTCCTGAGCTGTCTTGAATCTGCCAGATAAAGGACAGACACTTCAAAACCTTGTTCCTTATGATTTATATTTTGACTGTATTTTTTGCCATTTRTGAATGTGTTATTCAATGTGTTTCTATGGGCTATAGTAGTAAAGGCCAAATTCTATATTTGATATAATATACATATATACACACACATACATATATACACAAACACATACATACATATATACACAAACAAATATACATACATATATATAAAAAGGTTAAAAATCAAATAGCTAAATGATCCATAGTTTAAATGATCCCCCATGGCTTAGACTTACAGGGGTTAAAGAACTTTCAAATCAAATACAAAGTTACTCATCTAATGCTTCGTAAACAACAGGTGTAGACTAATAATGAAAGGCTTACTTACGGGCCTGTCCCAACAATGCAGAGAGAAAGAAAATAGAGACATAATAGAAATGAATAACACGTAATGATAAAAGTTAATGAATACACAATGAGTAACGATAACTTGGCTATACAAATGGGGTACCAGTACCGAGTCGATGTGCAGGGGTACGAGGTAATTGAGGTAGATACAGTTGAAATCGAAAGTTTACATACACCTAAGCCAAATACATTTAAACTCAGTTTTTCACAATTCCTGACATTTAATCCGAGTAAAAATTCCCTGTCTTAGGTCAGTTACGATGACCACTTTAGTTTAAGAATGTGAAATGTCAGAATAATAGTAGAAAGAATGATTTATTTCAGCTTGTATTTCTTTCATCACATTCCCAGTGGGTCAGAAGTTTACATACACTCAATTAGTATTTGGTAGCATTGTCTTTTAAATTGTTTAACTTGGGTCAAATGTTTCATGTAGCCTTCCACAAGCTTCCCACAATAAGTTGGGTGAATTTTGGCCCATTCCTCCTGACAGAGCTGTTGTAACTGAGTCAGGTTTGTAGGCCTCCTTGCTCACACACGCTTTTTCAGTTCTGCCCACAAATTTTCTATAGGCTTGAGGTCAGGGCTTTGTGATGGCCACTCCAATACCTTGACTTTCATATCTTTGGGAGTATGCTTGGGGTCATTGTCCATTTGGAAGACCCATTTGCGACCAAGCTTTAACTTCCTGATTGATGTCTTGAGATGTTGCTTCAATATATGCACATCATTTTCCTGCCTCGTGATGCCATCTATTTTGTGAAGTGTACCAGTCCCTCCTGCAGCAAAGCACCCCCACAACATGATGCTGCCACCCCGTGCTTCACGGTTGGGATGGTGTTCTTCGGCTTGCAAGCCTCCCCCTTTTTCCTCCAAACATAACGATGGTCATTATGGCCAAAACTGTTCTATTTTTGTTTCATCAGACCAGAAGACATTTCTCCAAAAAGTACAATCTTTGTCCCCATGTGCAGTTGCAAACCGTAGTCTGGCTTTTTTATGGTGGTTTTGGAGCAGTGGCTTTTTCCTTGCTGAGCGGCCTTTCAGGTTGTGTCGATATAGGGCTCGTTTTACTGTGGATATAGATACTTTTGTACCTGTTTCCTCCAGCATCTTCACAATGTCCTTTGCTGTTGTTCTGGGATTTATTTGCACTTTTCGCACCAAAGTACGTTCATCTCTAGGAGACAGAACACATCTCCTTCCTGAGCGGTATGGCGGCTGCGTGGTCCCATGGTGTTTATAATTGCGTACTATTGTTTGTACAGATGAACGTGGTACCTTCAGGCATTTGGAAATTGCTCCCAAGATGAACCAGAGTTGGTCTTGGCTGATTTATTTTGATTTTCCCATGATGTCAAGCAAAGAGGCACTGAGTTTGAAGGTGGGCCTTGAAATACATCCACAGGTACACCTCCAATTGACTCAAATGATGTAAATTAGCCTATCAGAACCTTCTAAAGCCATGACATCATTTTCTGGAATTTTCCAAGCTGTTTAAAGGCATAGTCAACTTAGTGTCTGTAAACTTCTAAACCACTGGAATTGTGATACAGTGAATTATAAGTTGTAAGTCTGTAAACAGTTGGAAATATTACTTGTGTCATGCACAAAGTAGATGTCCTAACCTACTTGCCAAAACTATAGTTTGTTAACAAGAAATTTGTGGAGTGGTTGAAAAACAAGCTTTAATGAGTCTTTGACGATTTTTAGGGCCTTACTCTAACATCACCTCATATAGAGGTCCTGGTTGGCAGGGAGCTCAGCCCCAGTGATGTACTGGTCCGTACGCATTACCCTCTGTAGCGCCTTGTGGTCGGATGCCAAGCAGTTGCCATACCTAGTGCCACTTAAGATGTTCTCAATGATGCAGCTGTAGAACTTTTTGAGGATCTGAGGGCCCATGCCAAGTCTTTTCAGCTTCCTGAGGGGGAAGAGGCATTGTCGTGCCCTTTTCACGACTGTGTTGATGAGTGTGGACCAGGATATATCCTTAGTGATGTGATACCGAGGAACTTGAAGCTCTTGACCCACTCCACCACAGCCCTGTCGATGTGAATGTGGGCGTGCTCGGCCCTCTGTTCCCTGTAGTCCACCACCAGCTCCTTTGTCTTGCTGATGTTGAGGAAATGGTTGTTGCCGTGGCACCACACTGCCAGGTCTCTGACCTCCTCCTCTCATCGTCATCAGTAAGACTACCCTTGTCTAGGGCTAGGCCTACACATTTAGTTTTAGCCTGTATTAGAAGGCAAGCAAAGTCAATGAGAACACACCAGACCAAAGCTGTTTTTCAATGGAGGCTACCAAAACAGGGAAAGGTGCGTCAGTGTCTTCCTGGATTTACCAGGCAAGCAAATGTGACAACAGCCCGGCAGCGGCTTATTGCATTGGGTGAGATGAGATGTGATGGCTTTTGAAGTGTGAGGACCTTTCGGCGGCGGCTAATTAATTGTAATGAGCCTGGCGCGTGTGTTGGTGACAGCGGTGGGTGAGAAGCACTGCTTTGCGCTCAGGCTCCTCTCACTCAAAGATTTTTCCTGAAGCCAGACTGAGTGGAGCGAGCCGCATGGCTGTGCTCCAGAGACCTGGCTCTGGCACTCACCTAGATACACATCTGCTCTGATTAATCGCTCGTGTCGGCAGTGCCTACATTTCATTATCAGCTTTAAGTGGGTGAAAACAATGAGGAGCAGGGTTTTTGAGGGAATTAAGGAAAATGGAAATGATCTGCATGGGGCAAGGGGATGGTAGATGTGATCGTAGATGCACAGAACATTTTGTGAATGATGGGACTAGTGTTGGGATGCACAATGAATATTAATGCCAATTAATACCAAAAATATAAATAGGAACTTGAGTAAGATTCATATACAAAAACATGTTCTGTGCAAATTAAGTACATAACATGTACGATTCATAAGTCTGTTGAAGCCAGACATTGATTCGCTCTACTCAAAAGCATCTAGAATCATAGCATTGGCATGTTGGCACTGCATTCTGTTAATTTATTTGTTATTGAACTGAAGCAAATCCATTGTAACAGACTTATACTATATGCATGCGGCAGCATCATCCATGGTAGTTTGTTTGTACATAATCTGGTCTGGTTAAGGTACACTGAGGTGGATTCTTTCTTTCTGACAACACACAGCAAGGAACAAACACAAGATGGAGTGGACCTGTCTCTCACTACAGGGTTGCATGGGCTTAATTGAAGGGAAAACCCCAATCATTGGTCTAAAGTGATGCTTCATGACTTTGCCTTGTCTATTAAGATGGACATATCAACATGTCAGTTCAAAATGGCTGCCATTTTCGATTTTCTAAAGTTCTTCCTTAGAATGAGAAAATGTCCCCTCTGTACCGCCACACCATTCGTACAGTACACCCTCCAACTGTATTTTGGTATAATCAATATATGAGAGGACTTTGGATAATCACACTGACTATAAATCACTACAGACTAGAACTCGCAGTAGCTACGTCTGTTTCTGTTTCAGTCCATAAATATTAGGTCAATCAAAAACACCCTTATGATTGAACATGTGCCTCCCACAAAGCATCACAATTGGCGAGGAGCAACTGTGGAACTGTGCAGCATTTTGCCCCAAAATCTATTTGACCTCTGGTCACATGGTTACACCAGAGTTCCCACAGTTGAAATTTGATTCCATAGGGCAAAACATACTAGCTCCAGACTCACATTCAGACCTTATCAGTTGACAGTGCTGTCTGAACAGGCCTTAGCAGAAGACAAATAACCTTGAAATAAGTTACAATCGCTCTGACTATTCTAGTCTGTTTGATTATTTATGTCCTTGTTCCCGAAGGCACATACAGTACAGCATCTTATTCCAAGTTTGATTGTACTTAAAAAATATGCAGAAAAGCATCTGAATATATATTTCCATTTGCCTACTGTACATAAAGCAATAGCACGGTAATTCATCAGAGCTGCTTGACGATTCCTACTCAAAGAACCAAGGTGCATCAACACTGCCATCTCATGGTGGCCTGAGATCACTACATATTGCCTTGAGCGCTGTACTGTTTCAATGCATCAAGCTCAGGTTTCTAAGAACCTGAATGTGAAACACTGTTTCTTATAATCTGAAATTATAACAGAATAGGATCAAGCAGAAGACTCCAAGCTTCATCAAAAAAAAGCATAACTTTATCTGAAATACAACCCAAACTTTCTTTCAAAAACAGCCTGAGAACCTTCAACACAGTGTAAAATGTATCTTGATTCAGAAACAATGTCATCACTTCAAGCCTATACAATGTCCACTGATACGTCAAATGATGCATCTGCAATATTTTACAGATCAGAAAGCTAGACATAATGGACAACAAAGACCTCTGGCAGCAAACAAACCAGGGGGCAATATCTACCCAACTGGTCTTACCCTGAGAGGGCCACAACACAACTTAACAGAACTAGTTTGGAACCCATCGGCTAAGAGAAGGCTTGGCTGTCCAAGAGAAAGCCTGGATAAGATCAAAGGATGAGGAGTCAGGAACCACCTAAAATGAAGTGAAGATAAATGTTCAAAACAATGGAGAGGTGTTGCTGCCATTAGAAGCTAATAGGACTAGAGAATTCAGTCAGGCCCTGCCTTACAAAGCCAGCAGAGGGAAAGCCAGCAGAGGGATGCATGCTTGTATTTGTGGTTTGTCTGTTTTGTGGTTTGTCTGTTTGATGCTTCTGTCATGTGTACCTGTCTTATTTACAGTGCCGTGCAAGAGTATTCATCCTACTTGGCGTTTTTCCTATTTTGTTGCCTTACAATCTGTAATTTAAAGTGATTTTTGTTTGGATTTCATGTAATGGACATACACAGAATAGTCCAAATTGGTGAAGTGAAATGAAGAAAAAAAACTTGTTTAAAAAAAATGGAAAATGGAAAAGTGGTGCGTGCATATGTAATTCACCCCCTTTGCTATGAAGCCCCTAAATAAGATCTGCAACCAATTCAATTCAGAAGTAACATAATTAGTTAAATAAAGTCCAGCTGTTTGCAATCTAAGTGTCACATGATCTGTCACATGATCTCAGTATATATACACACCTGTTCTGAAAGGCCCCAGTGTCTGCAACACCACTAAGCAAGGGGAGCCACCAAGCAAGTGGCACCATGAAGACCAAGGAGCTCTCCAAACAGGTCAGGGACAAAGTTGTGGAGAAGTACAGATCAGGGTTGGGTGATAAAAAAATATCAGAAACTGAACATTCCACAGAGCACCATTAAATTCATTATTTAAAACTGGAAAGAATATGGCACCACAACAAACTTGCCAAGAAAGGGCCACCCACCAAACACTCACAGACCAGGCAAGGAGGGCATTAATCAGAGAGGCAACAAAAAAAAACAAGGATAACCCTGAAGGAGCTGCAAAGCTCCACAGTGGAGATTGGAGTATCTGTCCATAGGACCACTTTAAGCCATACACTCCACAGAGCTGGGCTTTACAGAAGAGTGGCCAGAAAAAAGCCATTGCTTAAAGTGTTCATCAAAAGGCATGTGGGAGACTCCCCAAACATATGGAAGAAGGCACTCTGGTCAGATGAGACTAAAATTGAGCTTTTTGGCCATCAAAGATAAACGCTATGTCTGGCACAAACCCAAAACCTCTCATCACCCCGAGAAAACCATCCCCAGAGTGGAGCATGGTGGTGGCAGCATCATGCTGTGGGGAAGTTTTTCATCAGCAGGGACTGGGAAACTGGTCAGTAGTGAAGGAATGATGGATGGCACTAAATACAGGGAAATTCTTGAGGGAAACCTGTTTCATTCTTCCAGAGATTTGAGACTGGGACAGAGGTTCACCTTCCAGCAGGACAATGAGCCTAAGCAATCTGTTAAAGCAACACTCGAGTGGTTTATGGGGAAACATTTAAATGTCTTGGAATGGCCTAGTCAAAGCCCAGACCTCAATCCAATTGAGAATCTGTGATATGACTTACAGATTGCTGTACACCAGCGGAACCCATCCAACTTGAAGGAGCTGGAGCAGTTTTGCCCTGAAGAATGGGCAAAAATCCCAGTGGCTAGATGTGCCAAGCTTATAGGGACAAACCCCAAGAGACTTGCAGTTGTAATTGCTGCAAAAGGTGGCTCTACAAAGTATTGACTTGGGGGGGTGAATAGTTACAGTATGCACGCTCAAGTAGTCTTATTTCTTGCTTGTTTCACAAAAAAATATATTTTGCATCTTCAAAGTGGAAGGCATGTTGTGTAAGTCAAATGATACAAACCCCCAAAAAATGCTTTTTATTTCCAGGTTGTAAGGCAACAAAATAGGAAAAATGCCAAGGTGAGGTGAATACTTTTGCAAGCCACTGTATTGCCAAACATATTAGTGGAGAAAATGGCAAATTCAAGTTAGTAATATCCTCACGAGGAAAAGCTAGTGTTCTAAGCACATACATGACAAATAATAATAAAAGGTAATGATTTAGCAATGGTTATCGGATTTGAGTTTGCTCTAGTTTTAATTAAATTTGGAACTATTGCATCCTGTAATTCAGTTGATGCCAATCTGAGGCTCATACTCATGAATCAAAGTCTTGCCATCCTAATTTTGTATTAGAATTTGGATACACATATTGATAACAAGTTTGTTAAAACCTTAAATGTCACTGAAGCCATTTAAGTGGGTGTAATGTTTTCTCAAGCTTGATATATCATATTAGATTTTAATAGAGTGAGGACAAATATAATTAACATTGGCATAGTGGAAAATGGCACACTTAAATGATACACTCAAAATGTTTTGAATTATTGCACTGGTTCAGCCATTTATTTCCATTAATAAAAATTGTCATTCATCGCTTCAACTAAGCAGGAACAACATTGACCAGTGTTATGTACCACATTCCCCATTAATAAGTATTCATTCACATATATCAATTTCAGAAGTGTATTCAACGAAAAGCTCATTGGCCTCAAATCATTGGGTGTATGTGCAATTTAAATCATATCTAAAGTGATTTATTTCTCAATGTTTATGCTGTAAATTGAGGGTCAACCTAATTGAGGATAACACCCCTCCCCCCACCTGTCATTACTGTAGAAGTACAATTTTCCCAAATTACCTCAAAACTTTAAGCAATTCAAACTGTTCTGTACTAATTTACAAATGATCTATAAACAAAGTAAATAAATGTATCATTTTTAAATACCTTTACACCATTATGAGGCAAACCTCAAAACATAGTGACACCAATATCTTGAAATTTACAAGCAAATTAAAGTCTGGGAGTTTTAATGCCAAACTCATTCGACCGACATGCTTTAGACACAGTAGACCGGGACTTCATTAGCAGTAGAGATGTGTGACTCATTCATTCTCATTAAATCGCTGATCTCAGACCTGTTCAACTAAAACACTGTTAGCATGACTTTGAAGTGTCCAAGTTAGGGTTTTCCTATGAAACACACACTAAACAAAAAATGAAGGACAAGGGACTGCCTTGGCTCTGTTTAATAATGTTTACCATGAATCATGACTCATCTACCCTGGCTATAGCCTACCACATCAGTCGGAGTCAGTCAGCATGAACAATCAATCAACAATTCGATCTGAGCTGCTACAATAATGTGTTTCTTATATTTTCTCCAATCCATCAAATGTGTGTACTGTATATTGCTACCCAGAGGCCTCCGGTACGGAAGGCCTCAACCAGCTCCCATAAAGCTAGAGCTCAGCAAATGTATGGGAATCATATTACATAAGTTAACCTTCATTGACAAATGCTTCAACAGAACATGCAAGTGCAGTGAAAAATTAAGGGAAAAAACTGCAGATTCCAGGTGACAACGTTATCCTACACCACCTCTGTCATGGACCAACTTGATTAAAATAAAAACTTAAACATTGGAAATGTAGGCTTATCTGGTCAGTGTAAGGTTAGTTTAGACATGCTACTGAGTGGTCAAGGTCAGGGTTACAGTGCTTTAGAAAGTGTGCACAACATTGAACTTTTTTTTTGACATTTTGTTGCGTTAAAGTGGATTGAAATCAATTTAATTGTATTTTTTTTCATTGATCTACAACAACAAAAAATCCATATTTCAAAGTGAAAAGAAAATTCTACAAATTTGTACTAATTAATAAAAATGTAATAAATAAAATAGTTGTTTCATAAGTATTAACCCCTTTGTTATAGCAGCCTAAATTAGTTCAGAAGTGAAATTTGGCTTAACAAATCACATAAGTTATATGGCTGTGTGAATAATAAGGGTTGACATGAATTTTGAATGACCACACCTCTTCCTGTTCCCCATACATACAATATTTAAGTTCCCTCATACAAGTATTGAATTTCAAGCACTGATTCACTACAAAGACAGGGAGCTTTTCAAAAGCCTCATAAAGAAGGGAGGTGATTGGTATATGGTAACAATAACAAATTAGACATTTAATGTCTTTTTAAGCATGGTCAAGTTAGTAATTATGCTGTGGATGATGTACTAAACCACCCAGACACATCAAAGATGCAGTTGTCCTTCTCAACTGAGCTGCAGACAGGAAGGAAACTGCTTAGGGATGTCAACATGTGGTCTGGTGATTTTAAACAGCTACAGAGTTTCA
>NC_036855.1:55363669-55412033 GCF_002910315.2 Salvelinus sp. IW2-2015
TCACTCACACTGGAGAGACACAAACTCCAGAATACAGTACAGGATTGCATGATTACTAAACATTCTTCATTACCATTCTTAAATGTTCCAAAAAGTACCTATATTAATAATGAAATCTAAGTAATCTACATGGCAGACTTACATAGACTATAATGATGGAGACCTTTTAATTCATCACATTTATTTAAAGTACTGAATTATTAACTATACCCAATAAACAATCATTCTAAATGTCTTTGAGTCGCTAGCTGTCTCTCATTAAAAACTATGATAATCTGCTGCTGTTCAAAATCACTGATTTGTGGTGACCTTGAGGGAGGCTGTAATTTATCTGCCATAACACTAGGTGTCACTATGACATCTAGAATTGCACAATGGAACACATTGCATATCTAATGACAACCAAAAAGAGAGCTCTTGAATTTACATTCTCCAATGTAGAAGTCGAGCAGCCTGGCCCTGGAGCAGATATCAAACCAATGCATTTAATTGACAACAGAGTGTAAATAGAGAATATTTATGTTTCAAAAGGAATTTACACCCAGAGCATCCAGCCTTGTGCTTTCAGCTTGGAAAGTGCTTAAATATTTTGTCTGACAGGACATCTGTTTAAGTACTTTTGAGGGCAGAAATCTGGAAACTGTATTTTAGGCGTACCAAACGTTGCATGGTCTGCTGCACTGGACAATCATCATTTTTTTTTCTCTGTGGTATGAAAATGAGTCCATAACAGACACATTACTTATAAATAGCATGACTTTGAAGTGTCCAAGTTAGGGTTTCCTATGAAACACACACTAAAACAAAAAATGAAGGACAAGGGACTGCCTTGGCTCTGTTTAATAATGTTACCATGAATCATGACTCATCTACCCTGGCTATAGCCTACCACATCAGTCGGAGTCAGTCAGGCATGAACAATCAATCAACAATTCCGATCTGAGCTGCTACAATAATGTGTTTCTTATATATTTCCTCCAATCCATCAAAAGCTGTACCAATGCCTGTGATGGGAGAAAACTGAGGATGGATCAACAACATTGTAGTGACTCCACAATAATGACCTAAATGACAGAGTGAAAAGAATACAAATATACAGAATTAAAATATTCCAAAACATGCATGTGTGCGCAACAAGGCACTAAAGTAAAGGAATACATGTTTTGGCCTTGTGTTTGGGGCAAATCAAACAACACATCACTGAGTAACTGCCTCCTTATTTTCAAGCATGTTGGTGGCTGCGTCATGGTATGGGTATGCTTGACATCAGCAAAGACTGGAGTTTCTAAGGATGAAAAGAAATGGGATGAAGCTAAGCAGAGGCAAAATCCTAGAGAAAGACCTGCTTAGTGTTTCCTGATGTTTTTAAAATTATTATTCTTGTTCAACTTTGACATTACAGAGTATTTTGTGTAGATCGTTGACAAAAAGAGACAAATACATTTGAATCCCAATTTGTAATAATAAAATGTGTGAAATCCAAGGGGTGTAGACTTTCTATAGGCAGTGTTCAGTGGCAAGAAAAAGTGTGTGAACCATTTGGAAATACCTGGATTTCTGCATAAATTGGTCGTGAAATTTGATCTGATCTTCATCTAGGTCACAACAATAGACAAACACAGTCTGCTTAAACTAATAACACACAAAGAATTATACGTTTTCATGTCTTTATTGAACACACCGTGTAAACATTCACAGTGCAGGGTGGAAAAAGGTCCTGGCGTCCTACCTGGCCGCATACTTGGTTGACTGGGGTGCCAGCGTTGGAAATCAGTGTTGATGGGTCCAGGATGTCCCTAGCGGGGATCCAGCACCTCTCCACCGAGCCATAACCCTCCCAGTCAATCAGGTACTGGAATCCCCTGTCCCGTGGTCGAACCTTCAGGAGACGACTCACCGTGTGCGCCGGTTGGCCGCCGAGAGGGGTGGTCCTGAAAACAGGAAACAAAGGGCTGTGAGACATGGGTTTGATCCTAGACACATGAAAAGTGGGATGTATACGAAGGGTACGGGGCAACAGAAGACGAACGGCAGAGGGGCTAATGATCTTGGAGATAGGGAAAGGGCCGATAAACCGGGGGGAAGTTTGCGGGACACAACCCGGAGGGGCAGATCTCTGCCCAAGACGATACCGGGGAACCGGGGTCCGGTGGCGGACCGCTTGTTGTCGATACCTGGAGGTGGTTATGAGAAGAGCCGACCGGGCTCTCTTCCAGGTACGACGACAGCGGCGGACAAACATCTGGGTCAAGGGTATGCCAACCTCTTCCTCTGGGAGGAGAGGGGGCTGATAACCCAGGGAACACTCTAAGGGCGAGAGACCCGTGGCAGAGCTGGAAAGGGTGTTGCGGGCACATTTGACTCACACTAGTTGCTGGCTCCAGGTGGTGGGGTTGGCGGAGACCAGGCACTGAAGAATCATCTCCAGGTCTTGGTTGGCTCGCTCCGACTGGTCGTTGGACTGGGGGTGGAACCCAGAGGACAGGCTGGCCGACGACCCAATGAGTGTGCAGAACGCCTTCCAGAACCGGGACGAGAACTGAAGACCCCGGTTGTTGACCATGTCCACTGGGAGTCCATGGATCCGGAAGACGTGCTGCACCATGAGCTGGGCAGTCTCTTTGGCAGAGGGTAGCTTTGGTAGAGGAATGAAGTGGGCAGCTTTGGAAAACCATTCCACTACTGTCAGGATGGCGGTGTTGCCATCAGACGGGGGGAGACCCGTGACAAAATCCAGGGATATGTGAGACCAGGGACAGTGAGGAACAGGCAGAGGTTGAAGGAGACCAGCCGGAGCTTGCAGAGAAGTCTTGTTCTGCGCACAGATCGTGCAGGCGGCGACGAACGCGGAGACGTCAGCAACCTTGGTAGGCCACCAAAAGCATTGTCACACAAAGGCCAGGGTCCGACGAGAGCCCGGGTGACAGGCAAGCTTGGAGGAGTGGGCCCACTCCAGGACCAAGGAGTGGACAGCATCAGGAAAAAACATCCAGTTATCTGCCCTCTGCTTTCACAAAAAGCTGGTTCTACAGGAGGCGTTGGAGAACCTGTCGGACGTGGAGCACGTGTTCTTGGGCAGAGTGGGAGGAAACAAGGATCTCGTCGAGGTAGATAGACGAACCGGTTCAACATATCGCGGAAAACTTCATTCACCAGAGCCTGGAACACAGCAGGGGCGTTGGTAAGGCGAAGAGGTCCGGGGCAACTTCCAAGCCCCCAGGAAGACGTTCTGGGGCAAGCTGCTCTGACTTCAGGCAATGAGCATGGCAGAACGTGTTCCAGCCCATGATGGTACCAGCAGACCAGTAAATAAGGGGATTGGGTCGCTGGATCCAATAGAATCCCAATACCACTGGAACCTGATGAGACTTAATAAGCAGGAATTGGATCATCTCGCTGTGGTTCCCTGACACACTTAGGTTGATGGGGGTGGTATTGTGGGTGACCCAGCCTATGGAGCGCCCGTCCAGCGCTTAACGTCCATGGAAATGGAGAGGGGCTGAGTGGGGATGCCCAGCTCAGGCTCCAGGATAGCGTCCATATAGCTCTCATCGGCCCCAGAGTCGATGAGTATCCTAAGAGATTTCGACTGGTTCCCCCACAGTAAGATGGCATGAAAAGGGGTGCGAGTAAGGGAAGAGGTAAAGTTCTCAGTATGGCCCACCAGAGTACTCGCTCCTACCAGTGAGCCTGGTCTTTTAGTGGACAGGTGGCCACGAAATGACCAGTATTCCCGCAATACCGGTAACTCTTTGTGTGAAGCCTGTATAGCCATTCGGCTGGGGACAGCCTAGCTCTGCCTAGTTGCATCGGCTCAGGAAGAGGTGATTTGGCAGACTTCGGAGAATCTCGGTGGAACTCGGGTAGCCTCGGATTTTCTCTGCAACGGAGCCGTCGGGGACTTCCGGGATGTCTCGGAGGCAAAGTGGAAGCCTTGGGCGGGCAAGAGAAATCAAACCTCCTCTCCTTTCTTCGCTCCTGTAGTCGTCCATCGATCTGAATGGTCAAGGCGATGATCAAGTTAAGATCCGTCGGTAGTTCCCGGGCTGCAAGCTCATCCTTTACTTCCTTCGATACTCCGTGCAGGAACATGTCAAACAACGCTTCCGGGTTCCAGGCACTCTCAGCTGCCAACGTGTGGAAATCCACTGCATAGTCTGCCACACTGTGGGAGTCTTGCCGAAGTTGGAGTAACTTCCGGGCAGCCTCTCTCCCGGACAATGGAACATCGAAAACTTTCTTCACCACCGTCATGAACTCCTCCAGACTGAAGCATACGGCAGACTGTTGTTCCCATACTGCCGTAGCCCAGGTGAGAGCCCTCCCGGACATCAGCGTGATGATGTACGCTATCTCAGAGCGGTCCGAGGGGAAGGAGGAGGGCTGCAGTTCAATGATGAGGGAACACTGAGTGAGAAATGCCCAACTCTCCATCGAAGTGTTCCGGTGGAGGTAAGCGGGGTTCCCGGGAAATCWAGGTGTCCGGGGAGGCGGCGCTGCTAACAGCCGGGTTACTGAGGGGCTGGGAAGTTACCGTCATGCTCGGCTGCCTAACAGACAACCCAGGAATTGCTCAAGCAATGTGTTCATCACTCGGTTATGGTGTTCGGCCAAAGTCTGGACCCTTTCCATAAGACCACGAAGCAACTCCTCATGCCTTCCAATAGTGACTCCTTGGTTGGAGGTGGCGTTGCGGAGCTGGTCTGAGTCWGCTGGGTCAGTCAGGGCCAGTTCGTACTATAACATTTCAGGAGAAGACCCAGATGCAGACAGCGTCAAAGTAACAAAAGTTTATTATTAGAACAGGGGACAGGCKAAACAACAGGTCAAGGGCAGGCAGAGGTCAGTAATCCAGATCAGAGTCCATAAGGTACAAAACGGCAGGCAGTCTCGGGATCAGGGCAGGCAGAGGTCAATAATCCAGGGTCGTGTGACAAGGCACAGAACGGCAGGCAGGCTCAGGGTCAYGGCAGGCAGAATGGTCAAAACCGGGAAAACTAGAAAAAGAGGAGCAAGGGAAAAACGCTGGTAGGCTAGACGAACAAAACACACTGGCAACAGACAAACAGAGAACACAGGTATAAATGCACTGGGGATAATGGAGAAGATGGGCAACACATGGAGAGGGGGGGAGACAAACACAAAGACAGGTGAAACAGATCAGGGTGTGACAGTATAAGGGTAAAAAAAAAAAAACATACAGAACACCAAAAAACACCTGGTTTTCAATCACCGCCAACCAGCAGAATATCAGTCCAGCCATGGACAGTTATCTCTCATTGAGTTTTTGAATCATTGTATGTCCATAAAACATATCATAGGTAGCTCTGATCCACGTCATAATGTATGTAACATGATGAACAGTTTGCCTGCCTCTTAGCAGCAAATATAGCTGCTAGCATAGTTGCAAAGGGAAGGTATATTACTGGACACATTCTAAGTTTACCAGTAAACTACCAGAATTGTGGTATCTTTCAAGGATTTTATGTAATCTATCAGAAGACATCTAGTGTCCCTTTTGGGTACGTTAGATTATTACAGGTGTCTGTAATAATCTCTGGCCCTCTGTGGCCTTATCACATGTCAAATATAGTAAATAAAATAAAACATTTAATGACAAAGCTGTAAAATATTATCCTAAATTTAAACCATCACCTTAGTGAATACCATGTTGAATATGAGGATTTCAGCATGAAATATCCTTTTTATTTTTTTTCACACACACACACACACACASTTTTATTTAATTTACTATGTCAATGTGTACTGTACTTGTTGTCAATGTTTTGGCATCAAACTGGTGACAGTTGTGAAAAAAGTAAATAGTTGGAAGAGTTGCAGAGTTAATTGAAAACCCCTAATTATAGCATTATCATCTTCGAGCCATATGTTCTCACATTTAAATCAATACTGCAGAACAAACCCAGACTGACATCTCCCTAGCTAACTGTAATTCATTGTCACATCAACAGTATAATAAAATGTAACACTGTGTTTACAGTAGATTTGACAGTCCATTTGGATGAATGCTTGAATTTACTGAATGCTTATGTGTAATCAATCTACCAGTTTATTATAGAATAGAAAGAGCATGGCTAGAATTATACTGTCAGTCTGTCATGCAGGCCTATTGATAGTTATGAGGGGGCGGCTATAGCTGTATTGGCTAAGAATGGTTGGACTCTGACATGATGGAATGTYTAAGACAAACTCTGTTCATTTTGTTTTGCATGTGCATTGCTATACATACTAATAATAAGAAAAACTAAACTAATTCAAAATATGTTTCAATGACACCACTTTCAAAAAARGACTTTTGATGTAATGTTCCCTATAACCAGCTGATTTGTCAGTTTGGCAGGCAGATTATAGATATTTAGCCTATTCCTGGTCATACTCTGAACGAAATAACATAGACAGGCCAATGGTGCTAATTTCATAGCCAATGGTTCGATTCCACAACTCTTAATGAATACCTAATACACTGTGATAGAAATTAAGTACTGATTTAGCTACTGCGAGTACACATATGTTTATTCATTATGGAATTAACATGTATTAAAATCAGCTCACCTCTTCCACAATAGATTCCGCCATTTATATTTCATTACAGAGGTTCAGGGCCTTGATAATTACAATTCATCTTGTCTGGGGCAATTGGGATTCCAACAATGTTGAGACCCTGATGAAGTTTAATCATAAAGTGACACTCCAGTAAGCACTGAAATTCTGCATGATCCCATGAGAAAACATATGTGCATGGCATTGTGTTCATGGCTGTCCTTGGGTGAAATGCACAAAAGCCAATATTCATCCTCTCCAGTCTGCTCATGCCATAAATGTGACATTTTATATGGAAGACTAGTTTTCTGACTGTTTTTACAGATAACGAAGGGAGGGGAAAGAATACCAGACAACCCCCAACCATTTATGAGAATTACATGCCACTGTATCCAAATAACATACAGCAATAATAGAGGAAGTATAGAAAGGCTTCATGAATTCATGACAAAGAACATCTTCATTCCAAATTCTTACAAACTCAAATACTTTCCATGGTTTTCCCRATTTCAAGTAGGCCTGGTATGCCACCAAATAATGTCATAAAAGAATGTAGTAAAAACTGTTGCTTGAATGAAAATGACYTTTCTATGAATACAATATTGATAGATAAGAATACGTATAATATATTGTAGTTACTGAATCCAACATATTAAGGTTTACAAATTGTCATCTAACGTGTGACACATGACTGACAGCTGCCATTAGCTTGCCCCTGAACTTGGCACCAGACCACTGCATACTATGTCTAATATGTACACAGAGCCATTCGTAGTGTTTGTATTTCATTATCACTTGACAGCACCATACCTATTAGCAGTTTGTCTTGTCAAACCTTACTGTATTAAACATGAGTTAGATCCAACGACACTATTTATGTATATGGGGAACGCCAAATAAATTGCCTCTTCAACCCAGAATTGGGTTTCATAAAACATCTTATGAAGGTAGTTATATGATACTGAATAGGAAGGTTACACAGCTTTACTTGGTTTTTCCACTTAACCACTGTAGTCAATCAACCCAGGCAGGTCCAAAGTGAAATTCGGATTCTAGTCTACAATGAACAAAAAAGCATATAATCCCATTCTAGGTTATCCTGAGAAATAAATTACCACAAAGAAAGTTTTTTTGTAAAGTAGAACATGCACAAGCAGAATATCAAGCATTAACTCAAGCATGAAATTTAGCCAGAAAGGAATATCAACACGCTCTTACGACATCTGCTGGAAACTGCTGTCCCTCACACAATATACAAAAAAATGATTGATTGCTTCTTTGTGGAGAGTAAAATAAAATGCCATAAAGATCCTTTTGGTTCTTTTACCCACTTGAAAAGATATCTACTGAGGGCAATAGCATGCAAAAGCTTTTACAGAGTTCCTTCATGCTGTCTTTTTTGGTGAGCTTAACATACTGCCAAAAAGCACATCAACCTGTTTGATCAAGAAGAGTGACCCCTCATATTTGAAGCATGTCTGATGAAAAATCMGAACGCTGTGGCTGCTATATTAAGATGCAGAAGGAGCGGATGAAAAGAAGTTGTGCACGCTGTTGACGCTGAAATAAAAAGGAGAGGTGTTGGACGGTTACAGCCAGACAGGAGTAAAAAGCAGCCGTCTCTGCGTCAGTGAAGATTCTCTAAAAGCAATCAGTGGCCTGTTTAATCTTTCAGCGAGAGAGCCTGCTCATTTGCATAATCACTTGCTCTTGCCTCTCTGCATCTACCCACATGTCGAGCACCAAGGCAGCTGCCAGTCGTAGCCACACAGGATTACTCTGAAATGGGTATATATCAGCTGTACTGTCGTTCTCCTCTCCCCATAAACCTGCCTGTATCTGGGCTCATTAGCTGGGTAATGGTGTCTCAACATCGGTCATGTTATCTAGGGCTGTTGTAACATCAGCTACCTGTTTCACACTCCCTTTGATGTTTAATGAATTACGCTGATTGGTTGAAACACRCATGACAATTTGTTATATGCAGAAAAATAGTTGAATTTAAACACACACTTTATTTTGCCATTTGACTGTCTTTATTGCAAATAGACTTTTCTGCAAATGCATTCTCTCCATTCATTGTCTAATCTAACTGGTTCCCTGAAATACAGTTGAAGTCGGAAGTTACATACACTTAGGGTTGAGTCATTAAAACTWGTTTTTCAACCACTCCACAAATGTCTTGTTAACAAACTATAGTTTTGGAAGGTRGGTCAGGACATCTACTTTGTGCATGACACAAGTAATTTTTCKAACAATTGTTTACAGACAGATTACAGATTATTTCARTTATAACTCACTGTATCACAATTCTAGTGGGTCAGAAGTTTACATACACTAAATTGACTACACCTTTAAACAGCTTGGAAAATTCCAGAAATTATGTCATGGCTTTAGAAGCTTCTGATAGGCTAATTGACATAATTTGAGTCAATTGGAGGTGTATCTGTGGATGTATTTCAAGGCCTACCTTCAAACTCAGTGCCTCTTTGCTTGACATCATGGGAAAATCAAAAGAAATCAGCCAAGACCTCCACAACTCTGGTTAACCCTTTCCTAATGCCTGAAGGTACCACGTTCATCTGTACAAACAATAGTACGCAAGTATAAACACCATGGGACCACGCAGCCGTCATACTGCTCAGGAAGGAGATGCGTTATGTCTCCTAGAGATTAAGTACTTTGGTGTGAAAAGTGCAAATCAATCCCAGAACAACAGCAAAGAACCTTGTGAAGATGCTGGAGGAAACAGGTAGAAAAGTACTTATATCCACAGTAAAATGAGTATCAATATCGACATAACCTGAAAGACCGCTCAGCAAGGCAAAAGCCACTGTTCCAAAGCAGCCATAAAAAAGCCAGACTACGGTTTGCAACTGCACATGGAACAAAGATAGTACTTTTTTGGAGAAATGTCCTCTGGTCTGATGAACAAAAAATAGAACTGTTTGGCCATAATGACCATCATATGTTTGGAGGAAAAAGGGGGAGGCTGCAAGCCGAAGAACACCATCACAACCGTGAAGCACGGGTGGCAGCATCATGTTGTGTGGGTGCTTTGCTGCAAGAGGGACTGGTGCACTTCACAAAATAGATGCATCATGAGGATAGAAAATTATGTGAATATATTGAAGCAACATCTCAAGACATCAGTCAGGAAGTTGAAGCTTGGTCGCAAATGGGTCTTCCAAATGGACAATGACGCCAGCATACTTCCAAAGTTGTGGCAAAATGGCTTAAGGACAACAAAGTCAAGGTATTGGAGTGGCCATCACAAAGCCCTGACCTCAGTCCTATAGAAAATGTGTCGGCAGAACTGAAAAAGCGTGTGTGAGCAAGGAGGCCTACAAACCTGACTCAGTTACACCAGCTCTGTCAGGAGAATGGGACAAAATTTCACCCAGCTTATTGTGGGAAGCTTGTGGAAGTCTACCCGAAATGTTTGACCCAAGTTAAACAATTTAAAGACAATGCTACCAAATACTAATTGAGTGTATGTAAACTTCTGACCCACTGGGAATGTGATGAAAGAAATACAAGCTGAAATAAATCCTTCTCTCTACTATTATTCTGACATTTCACATTCTTAAAATAAAGATGTGATTGTAACTGACCTAAGACAGGGAATTTTTACTTGGATGAAATGTCAGGAATTGTGAAACACTGAGTATAAATGTATTTGGCTTAGGTGTATGTAAACTTTTGACTTCAACTGTACATTCCAGGTACAACTTCCAGGAACTCATGGTCAGTAATCTTACGAAAACATACAGCTTTAGGGCAATTTAGCAGGCATGTCATGATACAAGGTGCTGATGGTGCTAAATGGGTGAAATTGTTCCTTGCATGTTCATACAAATACTAATTTGAAGTGTCCTATTAGACTTCTGTCTGAGAGGGGAGGAGGAGAAGTCTAGATTAATCGCTTTTCCATTTAGCATCAACTGATCCTTTTCCTATTTAATGCATTTAATATGAACAGATCTTTCATTGTGAATCTTAATTGTAGATGTTATACATGCTATYCAACAGTTAGCCTATGCACATGCTTCCTTGATTACACTTAACAGATGGCCCTGTTCTGCTGGCTGAGCAGAGGAGGTTTTGCTAACCGCGTCCCAAAGACAGAATTGTGTKATTATTTACAGTTATATGGATAAGTAGCCAATTATATATTGAGGGGCTTGCGAACTTTAACCCTTATTTTGTATCAAATCTCTCCAAATTCTTTTGGAGAGATTGGAAACCCAAATTGGGCTACACGGACTAGTTCTGGCCTGGTTTAGATCTTGTCTGTCAGAAAGGTATCAGTTTGCCTCTGTGAATGGTTTGTCCTTTGACAAATCAACTGTAAATTCCGGTGTTCCTCAAGGCTCCGTTTTAGGACCACTATTGTTTTAACTATATATTTTACCTCTTGGTTATGTCATTCGGAAACAGGATGTTAATTTTCACTGCTATGCYGATGACACACCGCTGTACATTTCGATGAAACATGGTGAAGCCCCAAAATTGCCCTGCCTGGAAGCCTGTGTTTCAGACATAAGGAAGTGGATGGCGGCAAATGTTCTACTTTTAAACTCGGACAAAACAGAGATGCTTGTTCTAGGTCCCAAGAAACAAAGAGATATTCTGTTGAATCTGACAATTAATTTTGACGATTGTACAGTCGTCTCAAATAAAACTGAAGGACCTCGGCGTTACTCTGGACCCTGATCTTTCTTTTGACAAACATATCAAGACTGTTCCAAGGACAGCTTTTTTCCATCACYTAGCATTGCAAAAATCTGAAACATTCTGTCCAAAAATGATGCAGAAAAACGTATTTTGTCACTTCTAGGTTAGACTACTACAATGCTCTACTTTCCGGCTACCCGGATAAAGCACTAAATAAACTTCAGTTAGTGCTAAACACGGCTGCTATAATCTTGACTAGAACCAAACAATTTGATCATATTACTCCAGTGCTAGCCTCTGGCTTCCTGTTAAGGCAAGAGCTGGTTTCAAGGTTTTACTGCTAACCTACAAAGCATTACATGGGCTTACGCCTACCTATCTTTCCGATTTGGTCCTGCCGTACATACCTACACGTACGCTACGGTCACAAGACGCAGGCCTCCATACTGTCCCTAGAATTTCTAAGCAAACACCTGGAGGGATGGCTTTCTCCTATAGGGCTCAATTTTTGTGGTATGGTCTGCCTATCCATGTGAGAGGCGCAGACTCGGTCTRAACCTTTAAGTCTTTATTGAAGACTCATCTCTTCAATAGGTCCTATGACTGAGTGTAGTCTGGTCCAGGAGTGTGAAGGTGAACGGAAAGGCACTGGAGCAACGAACCGCCCTTACTGTCTCTGCCTGGCCGGTTTCCCTCTCCACTGGGATTCTCTGCCTCTAACCCTATTACAGGGGCTGCTTACTGGTGCTCTTCCATGTCATCCCTAGGAGGTGTGCGTGACTTGAGTAGGTTGAGTCACTGACGTGATCTTCCTGTCCAGGTTGGCGACCCCCCTTGGGTTGTGCCGTGCCGGAGATCTTTGTGGGCTATACTCMGCCTTTTCTCAGGATGGTAAGTTGGTGGTTGAAGATATCCCTCTAGTGGTGCGTGGACAGTGCTTTGGCAAAGTGGGTGGGGTTATATCCTGCCTGTTTGGCCCTGTCCGGGGGTATCATCGGATGGGGCCACAGTGTCTCCTGACCCCTCCTGTCTCAGCCTCCAGTATTTATGCTGCAGTAGTTTGTGTCGGGGGGCTAGGGTCAGTCTGTTATATCTGGAGTATTTCCCCTGTCTTATCTGGTGTCCTGTGTGAATTTAAGTATGCTCCCTCTAATTTTCTCTCTTTCTTCCCATCTCTCTCTCGGATGACCTGAGCCCTAGGACCATGCCTCAGGACTACCTGGCCTGATGACTCCTTGCTGTCCCCAGTCCACCTGGTCGTGCTGCTGCTCCAGTTTCAACTGTTCTGCCTGCGGCTATAGAACCCTGACCTGTTCACTGGACGTGCTACCRGTCCCAGACCTGCTGTTTTCAACTCTCTAGAGACAGCAGGAGTGGTAGAGATACTCTGAATGATCGGCTATGAAAAGCCAACTGACATTTACTCCTGAGGTGCTGACCTGTTGCACCCTRGCCAACCACTGTAATTATTATTATTTGACCCTGCTGGTCATCTCTGAACATCTTGGCCATGTTCTGTTGTAATCTCCACCCGGCACAGCCAGAAGAGGACTGGCCACCCCTCATAGCCTGGTTCCTCTCTAGGTTTCTTCCTAGGTTCTGGCCTTTCTAGAGAGTTTTTCCTAGCCACCGTGCTTCTACACCTGCGTTGCTTGCTGTTTMGGGTTTTAGGCTGGGTTTCTGTACAGCACTTTGTGACATCAGCTGATGTAAGAAGGGCTTTATAAATACATTTGATTGTTATGTGTCCTCTTTGATTGTCTCATAATCTGCATACCCTAATAAGGTCCACATCAATTATATGTCTATAACTGGGATAGAACCTGAATGGTTGAACAGGTTCAAAGTTTATATTAGGTAGCGTAACATACACATGTGCCTTGTCTGTCTAGGTATCTTGTTTTATTGAAAAKAWTTTTTTTAAATAAAAACTGCTATGCAATGCTTTGCACATGAAAGACACAATACAATATACCTTTGTCAACCATACGTGCCTTTGTTTAATAYGAACTAATTCAATATGCACAGAATGCTCAAGAGGTGTAGTCTGACAGAATAATTTGAGGAAGACAAAACTTCCCCGCAGGCACAGCAATCATCATACTTGCAAATTGATTTGTTATATATTATGGATAAAAACATGTTTGGCATGTAATGACAGGCTTCAGTTCTGAGTTGTACTAAATACTTAGAACTAAAACTTGATTCGCAGGGAAATTAGATACCTAGTCATTTGCACAACTGAACACATGAAACCAAAGTGTGTCTTCCGCATTTAACCCAACACGTCTGAATCAGAGTGGTTCGGGTGGCTGCCTTAATGGACATCAATGGCACCCAAGGAGCAGTTGTTGATCTCTACCTTGCTCAAGGGAAGAACMGCAGATTTTTTCCACTTTGCCGTCTRAGGCATGCGAACCAGCAACCTTTTGGTCACTGGCACAACATTTGATTCCTAGGCTACCACTGTGGGTGGATAAACATAGTTAACGTTTATTGCTTTGAATCAAAACCWTCAGTATGTCTTTTATACTCTGCTAATCTATTGTGTGCACAAATTTACATACAGTCAGGTCCATAATTATTGGCACCCTTGATAAAGCTGAGAAAAAATTACTGTATAAAATAAATACAAATACCGAGCTATATTCCATGCAATGAAAACATGTAAAATTGTCTAATTTATACTAATACAATTGCTCAGAGACAGATTTGGTTTAACAAGCAATACAAAATAAAAATACAAAAAAGTGGTCAAAATTATTGCCGCCCGTTTTCAGTACTGCTACCCTTGCGAGGATAACAACCTGAGCCTTTTTCTAAAATGTTTTATGAAATTGGAGAACACATTGGTTTGGATCTCAGACCATTCCTCCATACATAATATTTCGAGAGCCTTGAAATCCCTTGTCTACGCTTATGAATTGCTCCCTTCAATTCAAACCACTTGTTTTCAATGGGGTTCAAGTCCAGAGATTGAGATGGCCATTGCAAAATGTAGATTTTGTGGTCAATTAACAATTTTTTTATGTGTGCTTGTGGTTGTCTTGCTGGAAGATCAGAGGCAACCAGGTTTTTGGCTAAAATGTCTCGTTACTTGGTAAAGTTCACAATGCCGTTGACCTTAACAAATGCTCAGTAACTGAATGGCGCCGGAGGAGATGGCTGCCTTTTAACCAATTGTGCTATTGTGTGTGTTTTTTCACGTTATTTGTAACTTATTTTGTAGGTAATGTTTCTGCCACTGCCTCTTGTGACTGAAAAGAGCTTGTGGATATCAGGACAGCGATTACTCACCTCGTACTGGACGAAGATTTTTTCTTTAAAGAGTTGGACGCGAAGGATTTACTTCAGACACCCGACAAGGCCAACATCCCCGTCATTCGCATGAGAAAGAGACAGATGTCGGGGACGTAGGTCGGGCTGCCTTGTAAGGATCCAACGGCGAGTGGGTAATCTTCCTCTACCATCAGTCCTATTAGCCAATATACAATCATTGGATATCAAAATAGACAAGCTACGATCACGAATATCCTARAAACGGGACATTAAAAACTGTAATATCTTATGTTTCACCGAGTCGTGGCTGAACGATGACATGGATAAAATACAGCTGGCGGGGTTTACGCTGCATTGGCAAGATAAAACAGCTGCCTCCGGTAAGACAAGGGGTGCAGTCTGTGTATATTTGTAAACAACAGCTGGTMCAGAAAATCTAATATTAAGGAAGTCTCGAGGTTTTGCGCGCCTGAGGTAGAATATCTCACGATAAGCTGTAGATCACACTATTTACCAAGAAAGTTGTCATCTATATTTTTTGTAGCTATCTATTTACCGCCACAAACTAATGCTGACACTAAGTCCCCACTCAATGAGCTGTATTAGGCCATAAGCAAACAGGAAAATGGTCATCCAGAGGCAGCGCTCCTCGTGGCCAGGGACTTTAATGCAGGGAAACTTAAATCTGTTAAACATAATTTCTACCAACATGTTAAATGTCCATTTTTTTATAAAAAAATTGAGCTCGACCACCTTTACTCCACACAGAGAAGCATACAAAGCTCTCCCTTGCCCTCCATTTGGCAAGTGTGACCATAATTCTATCCTCCTGATTCCTGCTACCAAGCAAAAACTAAAGCAGGAAGCACCAGTAACTCGGTCAATAAAGAAGTMGTCAGATGATYCAGATGCTAAGCTACAGGACTGTTTTCCTAGCACACACTGGAATATGTTCCAGGATTCATCCAATGGCATTGAGGAGTACACCACATCAGTCACTGGCTTCATCAATAAGTGCATCGATGACGTTGTCCCCACAGTGACCGACGTACATACCCCAACCAGGAGCGGGGCTCTAACCTGGACGTTTATAAGAATCCCGCTATGCCCTCAGACGAACCATCAAACAGGCAAAGCATCAATACAGGACCCCAAAAAAATRGTACTACACTGGCTTCAATGCTCGTCGGATGTGGCAGGGCTTGCAAACTATTACAGACTACAAAGGGAAGCACAGCCACGAGCTGCCCAGTGACAAGCTAAATTACTTCTACGCTCACGTCGAGGTAAGAAACACTGAAGCATGCATGAGAGCATCAGCGCTTCCGGACGACTGTGTGATCARGCTCTCCGTAGCCGATGTGAGTAAAACCTTTAAACAGGTCAACATTCAGAAGGCCACAGGGCCAGACGGATTACCAGGACGTGTACTCCGAGCATGCGCTGACCAACTGGCAAGTGTCTTCACTGATATATTCACCCTGTCCCTGACGGAGTCTGTAATAACATGTTTCAAGCAGATCACCATAGTCCCTGTGCCCAAGAACACTAAGGTAACCTGCCTAAATGACTACCAACCCGTAGCACTCATGTCTGTAGCCATAAAGTGCTTTGAAAGGCTGGTCATGGCTCACATCAACACCATTATCCCAGAAACCCTAGACCCACTCCAATTTGCATAACACCCAAACAGATCCACAGATGATGCAATCTCTATTGCACTCCACACTTCCCTTCCCACCTGGACAAAAGGAACACCTTCGTGAGAATGCAATTCATTGACTACAGCTCAGCGTTCAACACCATAGTGTCCTCAAAGCTCATCACTAATCAAATGACCCAGGAACTAAACACCTCCCTCTGCAACTGGATCCTGGACTTCCTGATGGGCCGCCCCCAGGTGATAAGGGTAGGTAGCTACACATCTGCCACGCTGATCCTCAACACAGGGGCCCCTCAGAGGTGCGTACTCAGTCCCTTGCTGTACTCCCTGTTCACCCATGACTGCATGGCCAGGCACGACTCCAACAWSATCATCAAGTTTGCCGACGACACAACAGTGGTAGGCCTGATCACCGACAACGATGAGACAGCCTAAGGAGGAGGTCAGAGACCTGGCCGTGTGGTGCCAGGATAACAATCTCTCCCTAAACGTGATCAAGACAAAGGAGATGATTGTGTACTACAGGAAAAGGAGTACCGAGCACACCCCCATTCTCATCGACGGGGTTGTAGTGTAGCAGGTTGAGAGCTTCATGTTCCTTGGTGTCCACATCACCAACAAACGATCATGGTCCAAACACACCAAGACAGTCGTGAAGAGGGCACGACAAAGCCTATAGTAGACTGAAAAGATTTGGCATGGGTCCTCAGATCCTCAAAACGTTCTACAGCTGCACCCTCGAGAGRATCCTGACTGGTTGCGTCACTGCCTGGTATGGCAACTGRTCAGCCTCTGACCACAGGGCACTACAGAGGGTAGTGCATACGGCCCAGTACATCACTGGGGTCAAGCTTGCTGCCATCCAGGACCTCTATACCAGGCGGTGTCAGAGGAAGGCCCTAAAAAGTGTCAATGACTCCAGCCACCCTAGTCATAGACCGTTCTCTCTGCTACCACACGGCAAGCGGTACCGGAGCGTCAAGTCTAGGTCCAAAGGCTTCTTAACAGCTTCTACCCCCAAGCSATATGACTCCTGAACAGCTAATCAAATGGCTACCCAGACTATTTMRATTGTCCCCACCCCCTCTTTTACACTGCTGCTATTCTATACTTATTATCTATGCATAGTCACTTTAACTCTATCTATATGTACATATTACCTCGACTAACCTGTGCCCCCACACATTGACTCTGTACCGGTACCCCCTGTATATTGCCTCACTACTGTTATTTTATTGCTGCTCTTTAATTAMTTGTAACTTATCTATTTTGTCTACAAGGTCTTGTAAGTAAGCATTTCACTGTTGAATTTGGCACATGTGACAAATACAATTTGAATTGACCAGTGGAAGCAAAATAACCCTATAAGATAAGACCCACCACCATATTTTACCGTAGATCCTTTATGAAGTACTTTTCTGCATATGCTTCCGTTTTTTGACGCCAGACCCACCACTGGTGTGCGTGGCCAAAGAGCTCTATTTTCACGTAATCTGACCAGTGCGTTATCCTCGCAAGGGGAGGGAGCTAGAGTACTGAAAACAGAAGTGACATTACTTGTTAAAATATCTTTCTCTGAGCAATTATATAAATAAAATGTCATATTTTCAGATTTGTTTGCATACAATATGGCTCAGTATTTGTTCTATTTATTTATTTTACAGTCTTTTTTGCTCATCTTGATCAAGGGTGCCAATAATTATGGACCTGACTATATCCAATTATTCCACAAATGTACAGTATCAAGTTAACGCTCAGTCTGACTCTGAGTCTCAAGTCTGAGAAGCTGACAGTCTCTTATTTGAGGCTGTCACAAAATGTACTCTCTGCTGGGTGCAGAGGTAGCTTGAGCCATTTCCCTTGTGATTGTCAGATAATTATAACATGTTGTAGAGACACAAGAACGATGAGAAGGTTCACTCCATTACCTGCCTYCCAGCATTATCTCTCCTCCTCCTTTCACATAGCTATGAATATCAATTAGTGGAATCAAATTGACTGCAAGAGCATTTCAAAAAATCAACCCCAGATATTTGTTGCTTGGGCTAGCAATGGGTGCATCGTTGACACATTGTCACCAAATCAGTCAGACTGTTAAAACCAAATTATAAGGACAGGTGAGTACATACCATGGTTACCGTTAATGTTATACGATTTCAGTCGTATAATATAGGAAAGAGCGTTTTCAAATCAACCATGTTCTTGCGCCTTGCAACAGCCTGATCCTATTTCCAAAGATTGCGAAGTCTTAATTTAAATTGGCACATTTAATTTACCTCTGCAGTCAACTTCATTTAAATGATGGATTGCTTTGTATGAGTATAATTGCACTTTTGAAAAGGAGAAGGAAATAGTGTATGAGCTATCAATTAAACAAACTTGAGCTGCCACTTCATTAATCAGGGAGGAAAGGTTCTGCACCCCGCTGGAATGAGAGGCCTGGCAATCAGGGGAAGGCCTGACTTAAAGGGACCAAGATATACCCTTTTCACAATGTGGCCCTAATGGACAATGATGGAGATACCTGTGCTGACACTGGTTAATTCCAATGAGTGCAGATTTCAGACAGCTTGAGAAAATAAAAACATTTGTTCCCAACATTGATGAATAGGCAATCAAAACAACTCTTAAATCTACATAATGGGATACTTTGAGACCATTTCACAACACATTGGCCAATGGTTTTGCYAATTATTAGTATTTAAGAATGAGAGGAGATGAATGAAGATTAGGATTCGATTATCAGGAAAATGTGGCTTGTTTGGCTGGAKATTTGGCTGAAGTAAAAACGTGCACTCCCTGTCTCCCACACAGAACCTCTTGGGGTAATAATTCCACCCATGCTACGGAAGGTACCGGTTGAGAACACTTACAACCATCAAAACCTGCCAAGAACAAGACAGTGGAGAAACTCAGACTAACTTCTACGACAGGTTTAGACATTTTAGAAATACAGCACCTTTTACAAAGAAGCCCGCAAGAAACTCACCTAGGCTCTTGCCAAGCTCTTCAGAAATCAAGACAGCCATAAAAAGGTACCAATAAATGTCAATATCAAACCCGACAACATTGCTGAAGAACTGCTCACAGCAAACACTGCCATCCTGACCAACTTGCTATCCACTCTTCAAAGGGATCTGAAGAATAGAGAAGATGCTCACAGACTGGTTACATGATTGTCAAACTTCCAGAGAAAGGAGACACTGAGGACTGCAACATGAGGAGAGGTACCTCCCCACTGMGCACAGACGTCATTCAAAAGTGTAGTTTTGATTTACATTTGTTTGAGTTGTCAACTAACCGGACTTCAACGTGGAATCAAGCAAAAACGTTAACATCATTGGATTTAGTTTAAGAGTTGGGTGATAAAAACACGTAATTCTCTTACGTTGATGACTTTATGCAAATCCAGTCAGTTTTCCACGTTGATTCAACGTCAACCTATATAATTTTTGGGATTGAAATGACGCAGAAACAATGTCGCTTCAAGTCCAAAATTATTGGCACCCTTGATAAAGATGAGCAAATAATACTGTAGAAAATAAATACGAATACTAAGCTATATTATATGCTCCAAAAAAAAAAGATTATACTATTAACATTTCTCAGAGAAAGAGATTTTGTTTAACAAGTAATCTTTTTTTCTCAAAAAGATAGATGTCAAAATGATTGGCACCTCTGTTTTCAATACCTCATCTTGCGATAATGGCACTGAGCCTTTTCCTAAAATGTTTTAAGAGATTGGAGATCACATCGGGAGGGATCTTAGATGATTCCTCCATACAGATTTTTTTCCAGATCCTTGATATCCTTTGTCTGAGCTTATGGACTGCCCTCTTCAACCACAGCGCCATCGATTTCATTAATCCACTTGTTCAACATGTGGACAAAGGATTCCAAAAATGCTACCCCTAAACTTTGTTCAAACAAGTCAAACTATGTTTCTATGTAATCCTCAGGTATCCTAAAATGTAAATAAACTATAATATTTCATACGGAAAGAAGTATGTTCAATAGAAATGTAAAAATAGCAGGCGCACCTCTTCATTGCGCACCGACAGACTGATTTTGAACTGGGACTCTTTGCACAAAAACTCGAAATTCTTGCTTTTTTTTAAAGAAACAAGCCTGAAACAATGAACAAATACTGTTGATATCTAGTGGAAGCCATAGGAATTGCAATCTGGGAGCTGGAATTACATAGAACCCATAGCTTTCCATTATAAGAGCCTCGGAGCTAAAAAMAAAAATCTGGTTGGTTTTTCRTTGGATTTTTGCCTGCCATATCAATTGTGTTATAGTCTCATACATTATTTTAATATTTCTACAAACTTCAAAGTGTTTTCTATCCAATGCTACCAATTATATGCATATCCTGGCGTCTGGGCCTGAGTAACAGGCAGTTTACTTTGGGCACGTCAGTCGGGTGGATATTCAGGAAATGTAAACTCCTGGACTTTGCTAAACGGCATTGGCACTTGGATTGSAACCGGTGCCATGGTCAGATGACATGAAAATAGAGCTCATGGCCACGCACAGCAGTGGTGGATTTGGCGTCACAATAAGGATTCATAAGCAGAAAATAACCCCAAATACTCACTTAGGTAATTCCTTTGATGATACAGCAATAGAACTACAAGGATATAACCTATACAGAAAAGACAGGAATTCCTAGGGAGGAGGTGGTGCTGTATATATTCACAGCCATATTCATGTGAGCTTAGAGAGGATCTTGTGTCAAATGTTGTTGAAGTGTTGTGGTTGGAAGTTCACCTGCCTCATCTAAAGCCTTTTCTTTTGGGATGCTACTATAGGCCACCAAGTGCTAAGGGGTACGCGGGGGTACGCGCAATGCCGTCGGGGGTACGCCAAATAATAATAATCTTCACATTTTCAAACAGTACATTTATATTTTCCAACAGGGCTATACATTTGGGTGAGTTTRTTTTCTTGCCRGAGTAGCCTCGTTTCACTGCCAAAAATAAAATTAAACCATCTAGTGTTCAGCGAAATAACAACACAATGTCAAATACAGGTAGCCTAGTCAAATAATTAACATCCAATCACATTAACTGTTACTCTCTCACGGGAAACCTTCACTCTTGCGCAGACATTTAGAAATGAAACATGACAATTTGAAAATAAGCCACAGGAGTTTTTTGAGCGAGAATAAAGACGACTTTRGAGTAGTAAGTCATGTATAAAAGCAACAGATACCATTAATAAGAAGGGGCTAGAAGCGTCTTATATGGTGAGCTACCGAGTGGCTAGGACAGGTACTATTGTGGAGGACTTAATTCTTCCTGCTGCTGCGGATATGGCTGGGAAAATGCTGGGGGAAAAGGCAAAAYAAACTATACASACAATGCCTTCATCAAACAACACTGTTTCACAATGCATCAATGACATTGCAGGAGATGTTTTCAAACAATTACTGCTTCACATACAAGCCAGTGAATTATATTCGTTACAGCTGGATGAGTCAACAGACATGGGCGGGCCTGGCACATCTCCTGGTATATGTRCGTTACGTTTATGGGGGGATCYATTAAGGAAGACATCCTCTTCTGCAAACCACTGGAAACCAGGYCAAAATGAGAGGATATTTTTAAAGTACTGGACAGCTTTGTGACATCAAATGAATTTGTGGTCAAGATGTGTTGGTATCTGTACTGATGGCGCAAAAGGCATGACAGGGCGACATAGCGTGCAAGCAGTTGCTCCCGACGCCACTTGGGTACACTGCAGCATCCACCAAGAGGATCTTGCTGCCAAGGGAATGCCTGACAGCTTGAAAAGAGTTTTGAACACTACAGTGAAAATGGTTAACTTTGTTAAAGCAAGGCCCCTGAACTCTCGTGTAGTATCTGCATTATGTAATGATATGGGCAGCGACCATGTAATGATTTTACAACATACAGAAAAGCGCTGGTTATCAAGGGGCAAAGTATTGACACGTTTTTCTTAATTGAGAGACGAGCTTGAAGGTTTTTTTCTTTACTGACCATKATTTTCACTTGTCTGACCGCTTGCATGATGACGAGTTTCTCACACGACTGGCCTATCTGGGTGATGTTTTTTCTCGCCTGAATGATCTGAATCTAGGATCAAATCAAATTTTATTGGTCACATACACATGGTTAGCAGATGCTAATGCGAGTGTAGCAAAATGCTTGTGCTTCTAGTTCCAACCGTGCAGTAATATCTAACAAGCAATCAAACAATTTCAGAACAACTACCTTAGAGACACYCAAGTGTAAAGGAATAAGGAATAATGATAAGAATATGTACATAAAAATATATGGATGAGCGATGGTCAAACGGCATAGGCAAGATGCAGTAGATGGTATAGAGTACAGTATATACATACGAGATVAGTAATGTAGGGTATGTGACATTATATAAAGTGGCATTGTTTAAAGTGACTAGTGATACCTTTATTACATCATTTTTTAAATTATTGAAGTGGCTATAGWTTTGAGTCAGTATGTTGGCAGCAGCCACTCAATGTTAGTGATGGTTGTTTAACAGTCTGATGGCCTTGAGATAGAAGCTGTTTTTCAGTCTCTCGGTCCCWGCTTTGATGCAKCTGTACTGACCTCGCCTTCTGGATGATAGCGGGGTGAACAGGRAGTGGCTCGGGTGATTGTTGTCCTTGATGATCTTTWTGGCCTTCCTGTGACATCGGGTGGTGTAGGTGTCCTGGAGGGCAGGTAGTTTGCCCCCGGTGATGCGTTGTGCAGACCTCACTACCCTCTGGAGAGCCTTACGGTTGTGGGCGGAGCAGTTGCCTTACCAGGCGGTGATACAGCCCGACAGGATGCACTCGATTGTGCATCTGTAAAGGTTTGAGAGTGTTTTCGGTGACAAGCCTTCTTGCTCCTTCTTCACCACGCTGTCTGTGTGGGTGAACCATTTCAGTTTGTCCGTGATGTGTACGCCGYAACTTTCCACCTTCTCCACTACTGTCCCATCGAAGTGGATAGGGGGCTGCTCCCTCTGCTGGATTAGGATAAGTTGGAGCTCTTTTCTGTCTGCATTAACAAAGACAACACACAGGTATTTCCATCATTGTATGATGTTTWGTGTGCAAATGAACAAAAGCCTATGGAAAATGTCAAATGTGATATAGCGAAGCACCGGAGTGAGCTGAGTGCGAAATTACTTTCCCGAACGACACAAACAACTGGATTCGTTATCCCTTTCATGCCCTYCCTCCAGTCCACTTACTGATTTCTGAACAAGAGAGCCTCATTGAAATTGCAACAAGCGGTTCTGTGAAAATTGAATTTAATCAGAAGCCACTGTCAGATTTCTGGATTGGGCTGCACTCATAGTTTCTTGCCTTGGCAAATCACGCTGTTAAGACACTGATGCCCTTTGAAACCACATACCTATGTGAGAGTGGATTCTTGGCCCTCACTAGCATGAAAACTAAATACAGGCACAGACAGTGTGGAAAATGGTTTAAGACTGAGACTCTCTCCAATACAACACAAGATTGCAGAGTTATGTGCATCCATTCAAGCAAACCCTTCTCATTAACCTGTGGTGAGTTATTCACAATTTTTGATGAACAAATAAYATTTTATATGTAAGATGTCTAAATAAAGAGCAAAATRATTTATTATTATTATGTTATTATTTGTGCCCTGGTCCTATAAGAGCTCTTTGTCACTTCCCACAAGCCGGGTTGTTAAAAAAAACTCACACTCATTCTTATGTTTAATAAATGTATTGTATAGTGTGTATGTGGCAGGCTTACAATGATGGCAAAAAACAACATTTGAAAGTGTGCGCTGACCCTGGTGCTAGAGGGGGTACGCAGTTGGAGGTTTAATGTTTGAAGGGGTAAAATTATTTATTATTATTATGCAAGTGAGGTCACTGTGAGGTCACTGACAATAAAAAGTTTGGGAAATAAAAAAAACATTTTCCATTAACTAACTTTTTTTCAAGTAACAGATAAGGGAGCTTTGTTCCCCCTCAGAAATAATCAGAAATGACTCAATTAAAACCAGAGCGAGACAGGGCTATGCAGAAAGATTCCGAGAATGCTGGCAAAGTCTGATGAACTTGCAGTCTTAAGGAAGTTGCTAACTAGTATTAACACAATTGCTAACTAGCGTTAGCGCAATGACGTCTATGCCAACTACCAAAATTATAGTATATACCATAGACAGCCAGTCATTGCGCTAACGCTAGTTAGCATAGGCTCACAAAACGAACTTCCTTCATACTGGATGTAGAGACATACAAATAGTATCCATGAGTTCACATGACTCTGAGGAAGTAGTAATCTATTGCCAAAATACCGAAGTATCCCTTTAATAGAGAGGTTTATTTTCTGCTTGACTTGAACATTGACTGATTAGCAACTAGCTGTCCTCTCAAGAGGAAGCTTCTAAATGTGACTAATGTCTGTAATATGATCCAGGTTATCACTCAACCAACTAAAGTGCATACCAATAGTGATGGATTTGTGACATCCACTTGTATTGATCATATCTTCACTAAGGCTGCAGAGCTTTGCTCCAAAGCAATATCAGTTCCTATTGGATGTTGTGGCAATAACATGAGAAGCCAAAGTGCCAAAGGGCAGGCCTAAAGGAATTTGTTGAAGATGTAAAACAGTTATGTTGGTCTGGTGTGTTTGAGGAAGTGATTCCAGATTAGCAAAATMATRAATGCCAATTGTTGACCAGCATGCACCTGTCAAGAAATTAACTGTGAGATCTGTTACAGRCCCCTGGATTGATGATTCATTGAAAAAGTGTTTTGCTCATAGAAATTATGCAGAAYAGGTGGCAAACAAGTCAGGCTTCTCAGCCAGCTGATTGGTTGACACACTGTAAATTGAGACATTTTGTAACTAAACAGATGATTCCACCCTACATATCAGCACCCAAAGCAAGTGAGGTCACTGAAATTCTAAACACGGGGTTACAGTCAGTCTCAGAATGGGTGATTAATAATAAACTTGTCTTAAATACATCTAAAACTAAAAGCATTGTAATTGATTCAAAACATTCTCTAAGACATAAATCTCAATTGGAGTTACGCATTAAGGGTGTGACCAGTGAGCCAGTTGACGAAGCTAGGTATAACATTGAATGGTCAATTACCATTGCCAAGTCATATTGCCAAAGTTGTTGTGAAGATGGGTAGGGGTAGGTCTGTCATAAAAATATGTTCTGCGTTTTTGACACAAATCTACTGTACTAGTTGTTCAGGCTCTGGTCTTGTCCCATCTTGATTACTGTCCGGTATTATGGTCAAGTGCAGCAAAGGAAGACAGTAAATCTGCAGCTGGCTCAAAACAGAGCAGCACGCCTTGCCCTTAACTGCACATACAGAACTAACATCAACAACATGCATGCCAGTCATTACTGGTTGTAGGGTGACGAGAGATGAACAGCTTCTCTTCTATAGTAGTTTTTATGACAAATATTACTGTGATAAAATGTCAGATTGTATGCATAATCATATAACATACAGCACAGACACCCATACATACCCCAAAAGACATGCCACGAGGGGTCTCTTCACAGTCTGTCTCTTATACACATCTAGATGTGTATAAGAGACAGACTAACATCAACAACATGCATGCCAGTCATTCCTGGTTGTAGGGTGACGAGAGATGAACAGCTTCTCTTCTATAGTAGTTTTTATGACAAATATTACTGTGATAAAATGTCAGATTGTATGCATAATCATATAACATACAGCACAGACACCCATACATACCCCACAAGACATGCCACGAGGGGTCTCTTCACAGTCCCCAAGTGCATAACCAATGTACGGCAACGCACAGTATTATACAGAGCCATGATCGCATGGAACTCCCTTCCATCTCCAATTACTCAAGCGAACAGCAAAATTAACTGTAACAAATTGACAAAACAACTTCTCAGGGACTGTGAAATTGTCTCGCCTGCTCCTTCTCCTCCCCTCCGGCGTACAACGTTGTCAGAGTAAAAACCACCAGTCCTGGGATTCATCATTACGCACACCTGGCACTCATCATTACAGACACCTGTGAATCATTATGATTCACACCTGGACTCCATTACCTTCATAATTTCCTCCCCTTTATATGTCACTCTCCCATGTTCACTCACAAGTTGGTATTGTTCTTATTTGTCAGCGTACTGCCTTATGTTAGTGGCGTGGTCTTGTTGTTTTAWTGAAACATTGCTCCTGCTTCAACGCACCATCAATATAGAATACCAACTCAAAATATGGAAGCAGCAGGACAACCGGACATCTCCCAGACGATCAATAACCAAGGTGACCTTCATCAACACCATGATTAGCTGGCTCAACTGGGGACGGCCATGGAAGATCTTCTCCGCAGTCAACAACATCTCAACAGCCGACGATATTCTAGAGCCAGTCTCCCRAACGAGTCAGCACACCAGCCCATTCAGCTACCCGCTAGGTCAGCGATGCCTGTCTATCCCTCCCGGAGAAATGACGGGACACCTTACAAATGCCGTGGCTTCCTCCTTTAGTGCTCCCTCTATTTCGCACATCAGATGGGAGCTCCCACCACCGAGAGGTCTAAGGTTGCCACGGTTATTTCTCTGCTGACTGGGCGGGCATTGGAATGGGCTACGGCCGTCTGGGAGAGAGAAGTAGGACATTGAGTCTTATGAGGGGTTCATGGCTCTGTTAAAATGTATTTTCGATCATCCTGCGGCGGGCAGAGAGAGAGGTGAGCGTCTGCTTCAGCTCCAGCAGGGGAATTAGACGGCTGCTGAGTATGCGCTTATCTTCTGGACAGTAGCAGCTTCCAGTGGATGGAATGAGCCGGCGCTCTGCACGTTATTTAGAKGAGGTCTGCGCGAGGAGGTCCAGACGTAACTGGCCTGCTGAGCTGACAACCTCATCCTGGACGCACTCATTGCGATGGCCATCCATCTGGATAGCCTCTTCCGGGAGCGTCGGCATCTCCATCACTTCTCTCCCTCCTTCGGCGAGTGTTCGGGATCAGAGCCTGAACCCATGGAGATAGGGGTCACACGCCTTCCCACGCGGAACGATGCACACGGATACAGCTGGGGCTCTGTCTGTACTGTGGCCAGGGAGGGCACAAGCGCCAGCAGTGTCCTTTACTTCAGAATCTGGGGCCACCAGAGTAGAGGGACGGTCACGTGATGTTACATCCCCTGGAATACTCATTCCTTGTCCATCTACTGCTCTTCCTGTTACTCTTTTTAGTACCCATCACTCTGGCTAACTGTCCCTCATGCCCTGTGTCTACAGCTTTAGTGGATTCCGGTCACCTCCCTCCTCYAGGGTTGGCCTCGTAGMTTGGTTAGGTCTCCAGCCGCCGACGAGGCCTTTCGTCTCCTCAAGTGGCATTTCACCTCCGCCKCCTTGCTGAAACACCCAGATCCCACTACCTTTTGTGGTTGAGGTAGATGCATCGMAGGTGGGTGTGGGGGGCAGTTTMGGCCAAAAAACAGGGGGASCCACTAAAATTGTATACTTGTGTTTTCTTCTCCAAGAAAATGTCCCCCGCAGAGGAATGTTGGGCTATCGGGAGCTCTTGGACATGACGTTGGTATTAGGAGTGGAGACACTGGCTGGAGGGTGCCAAGGAACCATTCAAAATCCTCACCAACCATCGGACCCTTGAGTACATACGGATAGCAAGGAGACTGAATCTGCGCCAAGCCAGGTGGGCCCTCTTCACCAGGTTTGACTTCACGCTGACCTATCGACCAGGTTCCAAGAACATCAAGGCCGATGCCCTGTCCCGGGTCCAGTGGTTTGGGARGTAGATGTGGACATCCGCCAGGCTCTAGAGAGGGATCCCGCACCCTGGAATTGTCCTCCCGTGCGCGTCTACGTTCCCACAGMGATAAGGGATCGGCTGCTGACCTGGACACACACAGCTGTCGTTGCTGAACATCCAGGTATTTCTCGCAKCATCCATTCCATATTGAGAAATACTGGTAGCCCACCTTGGTGCAGGATGTTACGCAGTATGTCAACTCCTGTTCCGTGTGTGCTCAAACCAAATGCCCCCGGAATGCTCCAGCAGGGAAGCGCCTGCCGCTTCCTGTGCCTCAGCGACCTTGGTCCCATCTATCCCTTGACTGTTACTGATCTTCCCCCTTCTGATGGTTTCACCACCATTCTGGTGGTAGTGGATAGATTCTCCAAATCATGTTGTTTAATCTCTCTTCCTGGTCTTCCCACTGCTCTCCAGGTTGCTGAAGCACTCTTGCTGAGGCACTCAGGTCTTCCAGAATTAAGGCCTTCAGGAGGACATCGTTTCGGACCATGGCCCCCAATTCACATCCCGAGTATGGTGGGCCTTCTTGGAGAAGCTCGGGGTCACAGTTAGCCTCCCATCCGGGTATCYGCCTCAGTCTAACGGGCAAGTGGAGAGGATGAATCAGGGMCTGCGGAGGTTCCTGATGAGTCACTGTCAGGACCGGCAGGGTGATTGGGCACATTTCCTTCCATGGACAGGGTACGCCCAGAACTCTCTACGTCACTCCTCCACTGGGTTGACCCCCTGCCAGTGTGTTTTGGGTTTCCAGCCGGCCGTGGACCCCGGGRCAGACTGCAGCTCCTGCAATAGATGAGTGGTTCCGGCGCATGAATGTGTGGAACAATGTGCACGTGAGACTCCAGCACGCCGTCCATCGTCGGAAGGAGCGGGCAGACCCTSTTCATGTCTCCTTTTTCAGGCCGGGGGGTTCCTGGTCCCCTAGCTGATGCTGTCCCCCACGACACCCCTCCACCCTCCCCTGGACATCGAGGGGAGCCTGGCATACGCTGTCAGATCCCTACTGGACTCCCGACGTCGTGGGGGTCAGCTCCAGTATCTGGTGGACTGGGAGSGGTATGTCCCAGAGGACCGGTGTTGGGTTCCGGTGGAGGACATTCTGGACCCCAACATCATCTGTGATTTCCACCTTCGCCCACCTTCGCTCCTCGGTCACCAGAATACTAACCACCGGTCCTGGGATTCATCATTACACACACCTTGCACTCATTACTCYCACGTGTGAATTATTACGATTCACACCTGGACTCCATTACTTTCATKATTTCCTCCCCTTTATGTCACTCTCCCATGTTCACTCACCAGTTGGTATTGTTCTTGTTTATCAGCGTACTGCCTTGTTAGTGTCGTGTTTTMGGTTTTTGGTTTTATTAAAATGTTTCACCTGCTTCCGACTCACCGCACSATTACAGAAATGGCACACGCAGACACACTATAACACTAACACAATCTACACACACATTATTATTTAGTTGTATTGTTTATACATCGTGTATTTTACATTCGTGTAACTTTTRTTGTCTATCAGTGTGTTACTTGTKATTTTTTGTGTYGACCCCAGAAAGAATAGCTGCTGCTTCAGGAAAAAAGCTCATGGAGATCCAATAAACCAAACGTACATCTTTGTTATGGGCTATTTTGATTCCGTTTTAGACAAAGTCCTGGTTGCCAGGAGACTGAAACTTGGCCACAAATGGATCTTCCAGCAAGACAATCATCCCAAGCGCACATCAAATTCAAGAAAGAAATGGTTAATTGGCCATCTCAGTCTCTGGACTTGAACCCCATTGAAAACCTGTGGTTTGAATTGAAGAGGGCAGTCCATAAGCACGGATGAAGGATATCAAGGATCTAGAAAGATTCTATACGGAGGAATGGTCTAAGGCAACAAATAACAGACTCTTAGAATGATCTTATTTGAACGACTCATCTCTAAGTATCCCGTTCAAACGTGATACAATGAAAAATGTCTCAAAGTTTGACACTGACAGGACAAGATGGATGGTCTCTAATGCAGAGTATACAAAACAATTCCCAAAGTTTCCCAAGTTATATGCACTGTGACAACCAACCCATGTGTCAACCAGTCTCTCCTATCATGATTTTCTATAGTGAAACATACTGACATTTCCCATTCAACTCATAAAATAACATAAAATAACCTAGACTCATACACTTGTCTAGATGTGTATATTATGTCTGTGTGTATGAGATGCCATGGCATGTGTTTTCACAGACTTRGGTTGACAACAGGACTTTATTATTTATGAGTGAATGGAATACGCAATAACCAAGCTGATGTCTAGAGGGCTCACATGGCAACATGTCTTATAGTCCCCTAGCATGGTGAAAATGTGTTCACTCACCTCCATCTGTGAACCGCATKCTCCCATCTGCCAGCACTGTTTCAGGCCCACCTTGACACCCTTATTCGTCAGAGGACAAAGACAGTATCTGAAAGGTTGTTAAAGAGAAGTGACACCAAATCAATATTTGGATAAAAATGCAAATGTTCAAAATACGAGACTATTTTCACAGATTATTAATCCAATTCACAAGAAGACTTTAAATAGTCACTGTATCATATATGCCTACTCCTTCTAAAACCTACTCTTTCATGTATGTATATATGTACTGTATGTCAACTTCTATTGGCTGAAAAACAGCGAAAACAATCAGAGGAGTAGTTACAATGCTCCAAGGCATAACCTATTTTTGTCTCATCTCTCTCATCTCATTTGGTTTTCCTACTCCCACTCTGATTCACCTACTAATTAGATTAAGACATATAACACTTCTCTGACAATTCTTTAAAGAACATAAAGGGAATATGAATAATTGAGACCCTATTATCTCTGCCTATTACTCAGGGATCACAATGGCAGGGTGGGGGGTGGTGGCGTGTCACATGSTTTCTGAGAATTTCAAAGAGACATGTTCATATTTGATTCAAACATTTAAATCATCTGATTGCCACATGAAAATGACAGACAAATACAAATTCCCAGAAAAACGGCAGATGTTTGAATGAAGGACCTCATCCTTGTGTGTGCACTGAGTCCATTCCAATCATATTTTTTTTTGCCAGGGAAAGTGTGATATCTATAACTGTTATACCCTCTCTGGTATGAGGGACAGCAGCTGAGTTTCTCTCTGCACCATATGGCTGAACGCAGTATCAATTTAGCAGCCTCAACTAGCGGTGTGCAATATTCTGGAATTCATTTCACCMACAAGGATTTGCCTCAGTGTACAGSGCAGTCATGTATACTGACGCAAATAGTTATTACATGATATGGATATAAGTTAAGCCAGGGATATACGCAATTCMGATTCATCCCTTCTTGTATTCCCTCTGTTGTTTGGTTGTGGATTTGTTTGTGTGTGTACTGCTTACTGTGTAAGTGTGTGTAATGCCTAGATTGGCTTTTTGATCTAATCACTAATCAACATAACTCGAAATCTCGAAATCAGCCAAAATTGTGTTTTGAATGTAAATGTTGAAGGCCCTACCTCAAGCATCAGTAATCCATCTATACCATGACAGGGACAGGTGGTTAAATTCCTCTCCAGACCATGCAGACTCAGGGTCATGCTCTCACTTCTCCATAATGGGGTCATACCCATAGCCCCCAAGGAGACTCATCACATTGCTTTAACTTAATTACACATGACAGGAGTGGTTTTGGTTCAGACTGGCCAACCTAGTGGACTGATCCCTTAGAAGGTAACCTTTGAACTCAAGCAATCTTGCCAAAAGTGGGGTCTGACACTGGTCACAGGCCCAAGTGTATGACAGCACAGGCTGTACATATCCCATTTAAAATGGAGCCCCTTGTGTCTATCCCCACCCCCCATTTTACCCAATATTGTGTGACATATAAGTCTTCTACCCTTGACATAACCTCTGTTAGTCTCAAGTGGATGATTTATCATTCTGGTTGTTGAGGAAGAGAGGGTTCTTGATGTTCGATGGTGATTGGGGCTGACATTCTCTGGGGTGTAGCTTCACTCTGCTCATCTGTAGCTTCATAGGGTTCCTTCCTTTCATCATGATCAAGGGAAACATACAGTCAAAAATTATCGACACCTTTATGAGAGACGCTGGATGTTAACTTAAACCATTGGTCAAACTGAACGGGACACAACTCAAGTATGTTACCTAGGGTTTTCCTTACCCCTGCCATCCCCCTTTGTCACTAGATCATTGCATGCTTTACTGGAAATATCCTTAGAAAAACCTYCCAGAGGAGAGAGGAGATGCAGTATTTGTATTTGTTAGACAAAGAGTTCCACATGTTCATCAATAAATGTGGTTTATTGTTTTGTAAGAATGGGATAAGAGTGCATAGTGCTGGTAAGAAGGATTGATGCTTTTACAATCATATACAGTACTCACTATTCACTTGAGTCAATGGGTTGGAGGATAAAGAACTCCTGAGTGGCATTTTGTTTTTCAGGAAAATAACTACCAGCAGTAGGATTATCCTGAAATGAGCATGTGTTTTTGAAAAGCCTCTTATGGTCAGAGATTATCCGGTAATGTTTACTTCAGTTTTTGACTTCCTGCTTTAACACATACAGTTCTGAACCATACAGTGAGAGGATTTAAAACTTTGAGTAATAACACTAGTGCTTTTCTGACTGGAGTGTTACCCTGCTATTCCTCAAGCTCAGATATTTGCTTTTTGAGGAGCTAATTGCCAGTTTGTGTTACAAAAAGGATTCATACTTCTTGATACTGTATTTATTCATATAAAATGTTCCTTTAAGCCTGCTCATGTTCACAATCTCCGTAAACGACACTTTGACRTTTGATAAAGTTATTTTCTCCACTAAGTTCTTGCAAATTTAGCTGCCATTCACTTGGKACTCTAGTTCTAAATGTCACATGTWAAAAAAATACATTATAGGGATTGGGTCCTAGTAATTACACCACAGGAATTACTGGGGTGTCCCTGACTAACCAGAAGGCAGGTGTTGTGTGGACACACTACCACAATGAATACCAATGAAAGGTGCAACTGTACCATTGGATCTCTCTAAAATGTATCCTATACAGCCTATTACTGGGTCATCTCAACTCCTAGTTAAACCCAATTTCACAACCACTATACACACGCAAGTGTAAAATTATGATTAGCATCTTCAAAATAATCAGTTTGTTGTATTCATAMAGGGTTGAGTATAATGAGAGTGCTTCTATTGGTAGCAAAACAAAATGGAGAGTAGAGGGGAGATCCCCTTCGGAGCTAAAAGCTAATGGAGTTCAGAGTTCTCGGGGCTCTCCGGCTTTCCTGTGTAAATMTATCAATTATAGGGAGGGCTCCACTAATGAGGTCCCTGGCCAGTTTGGGGAGTAATCAGAGCCAGACAGCTCCAGAGTTCGTGCTTGTTAAAAATGCCTGTTTAATAAAGCAGGCACCCATCCCAGGGAAAGGTCCTGGAGCTGAGGAGTCATTCTTAAAAGGACAATTCCACCACATTTTGATGTTTTAGCTTTTTTGTTAGTCATTACTGACACAAAATCCTTTTTTTTATAATTTTTAAGGTCGTCTACAAGCAGGGCTCTCTCAACCCCTTCCGGAGAGCTACCGGTCCAGTAGGTTTTCACTCCAACCCAAATCAAGCGCGCCCTGATTTTAATAATTAGCTAAGTTGATAAGCTGAATCGGTTAGTTACAGCTAGGGTTGAGTTGAAAACCTACGGAGGGTAGAACAGAATTCCGAGACCACTGGTCTATAGTGTACTACAATTCCCAGGATGCATTTCGTCTCCCATGATGCAATGCTCCTCCTTAGTTAGCCTGGTAGTTAGCTTAGCTGGCCAGCAAGCAAAGACAAAGTTTATGTCATAAGTTTTGAGGTTTTATTTCACATTACCTGTTGGAGTTGCAATCACACATATATATATATTAAATGTCCTCTCACTGTCAAACTGTGTTAATTTTCAGAAAAACTTAACAGTGTAAATATTTCTATGAACATATCAAGTCAACAACTGAGACATAAACTGAACAAGTTCCCACAGACATGTGGACTAACAGAAATGGCAATAATGGTCCCTGAACAAAAAAGGGGGGGTCAAAATCAAAAGTAACAGTCAGGATCTGGTGTGGCCACCAACTGCCATTAAGTAATGCAGGCATCTCCTCCTCATGGGCTGCAGCCAGATTTGCCAGTTCTTGCTGTGAGATTACCCACTCTTCCACCAAGGCATCGGCAAGGTCCCTAGCCCTCACCCTCCGATCCAACAGGTCCCATGGGATTGAGATCCGGGCTCTTCGCGGCCATGGCAGAACACTGACATCCTGTTCTTGCAGGAAATCACGCACAGAATGAGCAGTATGGCTGGTGCATTGTCATGCTGGAGGGTTATGTCAGGTGAGCCCTGCAGGAAGCGGTACCACATTGAGGGAGGAGGATGTCTTCCCTGAAACGCACAGCATTGGAGATTGCCTGCAAGACAGCAAGCTCAGTCTGATGATGCTGTGACACACCGCCCCAGACCATGACGGATCCGCCACCTCCAAATCGATCCCGCTCCAGAGTATAGGCTTGCGTGGAATGCTCCATTTCCTTCGACGATAAACGCGAATCCAAACCTCACCCCGGTGTAGACATTAGTGAGACATTTTGCAAGTCCTTGTTGGTCCAGCGACGGTGGAGGGTTTGTGGCCCATAGGCAACATTGTGCCGTGATGACGGTGAGACCGCCTTACAGCCTACAAGCCCTCAGTCCAGCCTCTCTCAGCCATGCGGACAGTCTGAAGCACTGATTGGAGGGATTGTGCGGTTCTCTGGTGTCAACTTGGCAGTTATTGTTGCCATCCTGTACCTGTCCCGCAGGTGTGATTTTGGATGTACGATCCGGTGCAGGTGTTTTACACGCTCGTGGTCTACCACTGCCGAGGACGATCAAGCTGTCCGTCCTGTCTCTCTGTCGCGCTATCTTAGGCGTCTCACAGTACGGACATTACAATTTATTGCCCTGCCACATTCTGCGTCAGTCTCTCATGCCTCCTTACAGCATGCCTAAGACACGTTCACGCAGATGAGCAGGGACCCTGGGCATCTTTCTTTTTGGTGTTTTCAGAGTTCAGTAGAAAGGCCTCTAGTGTTCCTAAGTTTTCATAACTGTGACCTTAATTGCCTGCCGTCTGTAAGCTGTTAGTGTCTTAACAACCATTCCACAGGTGCATGTTCATTAATTGCTTATGGTTCATTGAATAAGCATGGGAAACAGTATTTAAACGCTTTACAATGAAGATCTGTGAAGTTATTTGGATTTTTCTGAATTATCTTTGAAAGACAGGGTCCTGATAAAGGGACGTTTATTTTCTTGCTGAGTTTATATACACACACACATACATATATATATATATATATACAGTGAGGGAAAAAAGTATTTGATCCCCTGCTGATTTTGTACATTTGCCCACTGACAAAGAAGTTATCAGTCTATCATTTTAATGGTAGGTTTATTTGAAGGAAAAAGGAAACCGCACACTGCTCTTGATAGTATCACTCATATTTAATAAGCTTACGTATCGGCCTCACGGCCTTCGTCAGAGCTGTTGTGGTTTATTTAACAGTGAGAGACAGAAAAACAACCAAAAAATCCAGAAAAACGCATGTAAAAAATGTTATAAATTGATTTGCATTTTAATGAGGGAAATAAGTATTTGACCCCCTCTCAATCTGAAAGCTTTCTGGCTCCCAGGTGTCTTTTATGCAGGTAAKGAGCTGAGATTAGGAGAACACTCTTAAAGGGAGTGCTCCGAATCTCAGTTTGTTACCTGTATAAAAGACACCTGTCCACAGAAGCAATCAATCCATCAGATTCCAAACTCTGATTTTGTACGTTCGCTGGGATGGGCTACAGGACAATAGGCAAGCAGCTTGGTGAGAAGGCAACAACTGTTGGCGCAATTATTAAAAAATGGAAGAAGTTCAAGATGATGGTCAATCACCCTCGGTCTGGGGCTCCATGCAAGATCTCACCTCGTGGGGCATCAATGATCATGAGGAAGGTGAGGGATCAGCCCAGAACTACACGGCAGGACCTGGTCAATGACCTGAAGAGAGCTGGGACCACAGTCTCAAAGAAACCATTAGTAACACACTACGCCGTCATGGATTAAAATCCTGCAGCCCACGCAAAGTCCCCCTGCTCAAGCCAGCGCATGTCCAGGCCCGTCTGAAGTTTGCCAGTGACCATTTGGATGATCCAGAGGAGGAATGGGAGAAGGTCATGTGGTCTGATGAGACAAAAATAGAGAGGGAATTTTGTCTAAACTCCACGCGACGTGTTTGGAGGAAGAAGAAGGATGAGTACAACCCCAGAACACCATCCACAACCGTGAAAGCATGGAGGTGGGAAGCATCATTCTTTGGGGATGCTTTTCTGCAAAGGGGACAGGACGACTGCACCGTATTGAGGGGAGAATGGATGGGCGCCAGTATCGCGAGATCTTGGCCAAAACAACCTTTGCCCTCAGTAAGAGCATTGAAGATGGTCGTGTGCGGGTCTCCAGCATGACAACGACGACCCGAAGCACCACAAGCCGAGGGCAAACTAAGGAGTGCTCCGTAAGAAGCATCTCAAGGTCCTGGAGTGGCCTAGCCAGTAGAAAACCCAATAGAAAATCTTTGGAGGGAGCTGAAAGTACGTATTGCCCAGCGACAGCCCCGAAACCTGAAGGATCTGGAGAAGGTCTGTATGGAGGAGTGGGCCAAAATCCCTGCTGCAGTGTGTGCAAACCTGGTCAAGAACTACAGGAAACGTATGATCTCTGGAATTGCAAACAAAGGTTTCTGTACCAAATATTAAGTTCTGCTTTTCTGARGTATCAAATACTTATGTCATGCAATAAAATGCTAATTAATTACTTAAAAATCATACAATGTGATTTTCTGTATTTTTGTTTTAGATTCCGTCTCTCACAGTTGAAGTGTACCTATGATAAAAATTACAGACCTCTACATGCTTTGTAAGTAGGAAAACCTGCAAAATCGGCAGTGTATCAAATACTTGTTCTCCCCACTGTATATATATATATGTATGTGTATATATGTATATACATGTATATATTATATGTGTGTTCATGTCACTGTTACCAGTCAACTGCATTACGCCAAAAAAAGTTAAGAAATTAGATGCTAACGAATTCTAACCATAAGTTACTTTGTCTGATAATGGTTASCTAGCATGCTAGCTAGCCCGACTGCTACATCCAAAATAATAGTYATTGCAACAATAACAACTGAATTGTATCTTAGCGACTGTCTTAAACAACAGTCCAAACAACATGTAGGCATGTTAGAACACCACATTTATTATGACATTTACAGACAAATCACTGTGGAATCCTAGTCTCTCATGATTGAAGCCTGTTGTATCTTTGGTGCTAACATTAGCAATGCTAGCTAAGTAGCGAACCCTGCTGCATCTGAWGTAAAGTGTTTAAAAAATAACAACTAAATACAGCCATAGCGACTGTCCAAATAACCATCCAACAACACTGTAGGCCTATTGGAACTAATAAAAGTATGAAGTTTTATATAAAAGAACTAGAGACTGCATCCATGATGTCCGACCACTGTTTTCAACGTAATCTGATCACCTTCGCGTACTCCGATTCATAGACCGTCTATATCCGGGTTGCATGCGGTTTACTTGACCCAATTTTACATGCACACTAGCACTCAATGTGCACAAGGAGCAGCGCGAGCAGAGACGACGTCACGTCATTCAAAATCATGGCAGACAGTGGATGAATAWAACATTTTTWATTTTTTTAATCAGCCTCAGCAACAATTAWATGAATAATATTAGGAATTTCTAAATCGGACTTCTCTGTGGGGCCGTCTATGGGAGTTGTCTTTCTGGGCCGGTTGTCAGTTAAGCTGCAGTACCGAAAGAAGACTGTAGTCGAAAGCCTGCTTCCAGACCAGAACCCTGGCCCCATGGGAGTGGTTTTGCTGAATGGAATCATYGGAGTTTGAGCCTTGAACAACAACAAACATATTGGCATTAGCTGACTATAAATATCATTATATAGGTTTTTTATTTATTTAAATATTTAAAGATATTATCAGATGAAGACAACCAGAGCAACATACAGTATAGCAGGGAGTTCCAATATGACCAGAAAACGACAGACAGGTTATATAGACAGCTGAAAATGTCCATAATTTATTTTACTAGGCCTCTCAGGTATCCTACTTGAAAACGTCACAGAGAAGCAATTTCCAGTTTTGCACATCACTAAACAGTCAATAGACATGAAATCATAAAATTACACCAAAACTGTGTAGGACATCACTCATTTCTTTATAACAACAACCCAAAAGTTAAAAGTYGTGGAGTTARCCTTTAATATTRCTCTGGACAGGGACTGACAGAGGAGGCCATTAATTGACTATGTACTGTAGTTTTGTGCATGGATAGTATTGTGTATTCATTTTGCTTGTATGTATAATTACATATGAATATATGTAATTTGTTACTGTAACATCATTGCACAAACAACTAACATTGTGGTCCACCTGGCATAATAAATGTACAGGAATTAAAAGGAGTCAGTTCTGTAATCATTATATATGGCCGCTATAGGTTGTTTCTTCCCCACATTAAACTTCTTATGGCTGCAATCCCGCTACCGGATCGATATGACAACAGCCAGTGAAAGTGCAGGGCGCCTAATTAGAATTCCTCAACACATACATGTGTCTTATATCATTTTAAAGGTAATTCTTGTTAATCCCACCAAAGTGTCCAATTCAATATATCTTTTCAGCGAAAGCACTACAAACGATTATGTTAGGTCACACCAAACCACAATAAGCAAGCCATTTTTCCAGCGAAAGATAGCAGTCAAAAAAAGCAGAAATAGAGATAGAAATGAATCACTAACCTTGTGATATCTTCATCAGATGACACTCATAGGACTTCATGTTAACACATACATGTGCTGTTTGTTTTGATAAAGTTCATATTTATATCAAAAAATTCTGAGTTTAGCATTATGCGCGTTACATTCACTAGTTCCAAAAATCATCAAGTGATTTTGCATAGATTTTGCATCGTTCAACAAGAAATACGCATCATAAATGTAGATGAATAATACAATGTTACACACAATGGATTAATAGATATACCTCTCTTTAATGCAACCGCTGTGTCAGATTTCAAAAAATTCTTTACGGAAAAAGCAATCATGCAATAATCTGAGACGGAGCTCAGAACAATAGCCAAATTAGCCGCAATGTTGGGGTCAACAGAAACCAGAAATACATGATAAATGTTTCCTTACCTTTGATGAACTTCATCAGAATGCAGTCCTAGGAATTCCCAGGTCCCAAAAATAAATCTTGATTGTGTTCGGATAATGTCCATTATTTATGTCCAATTAGCTACTTTTGGTTAGCGCGTTTGGTAAACAATTCCAAAAAGTCACAAAGCGCGTCCACTATAAACGTGACGAAATGTCCAAAAGTTCCATAACAGTCAGTAGAACATGTCAAACGATGTACTGAATCAATCTTTAGAATGTTGTTAACTACATCTTGAATAACTTCCAACCGGGAGAATTAGATTGACTTCAGTTGAGAGATGGACGGAGATACGCTATCACGTGAACGCGCGTGTTCAATGCGTGGTCACTCTCTGTCTCCTTCGGCCCCCTTCACATAGAGTCATCAGACAAAGTTCTATTGACTGTTGACATTTAGTGGGAGTCGTATGAGTTGAAAAACTCATCAATATCTCGCTGTATTTCAATGAGAGCTTGGTTGAAAATCTAGCACCCTCAGAAAAATTCCAAAACAGGAAGTGGAACTTCTCAGGTTTTTGCCTGCCATATGAGTTCTGCTATACTCACAGCCATAATTCAAACAATTTTAGAAACTTCAGAGTGTTTTCTATCCAATACTAATAATAATATGCAAATATTAGCAACTATGACTGAGGAGCAGGCCATTTCCTCTGGGCACCTCTMTGCACCTTTCATCCAAGCTACTCAATACTGCCCCTGCAGTCATTTAAATGCAATGTCACACAAAAGCTCAGTAAATGAGCTGGAAGAGGCTCTTTGACCTCATTGTGCTATCCACTGAAATGTTCATCTGACACCAAAGAGAGGACAAGAAAAACAGGTAAATCCTGGCCTTTTGATCTTACTGTATCCCTCTACAGTGCATGTGTGTTCAAAAGTATCAGGAGTCATTAAAAATCACCAGCATTGCTGTGAGGCTCTGTGCTGTTGAGATGAGAAACCAAGGTTACAGGAGAGCACTGGGTTGTCAGGCCCCAGCCTTTACTCAAATGGGCTTTGAGGGCTCAGAAGATGAAGGACCACATCTACCAGGTTGTATGCCATTTTTACAGACKCAAACATCCAACATGCACAAATTGAAGGAAATGTATCCATGTTTGTAATATAATGTGGGTATAATAATATAGCAATTCATTTAATGTAGCAATTCAAAGTAAGTGGATCATCAACATCAAGTGTGTTAGAAACATGAGCCTTTTTGCTTTGCCTTGTTATACGTTATATGGTTAAATGTCACTAGAATGACCCTTTCTTGGGATCGATCAAAAAGATTGATCGATCCCAAGATCCATTACTTTTTCTACCAGAATTGTATTAATGGTGTGCAAAGGTAATGGGGGTCAATGAGCAATCGAAAAAGCCATAATCTTTCTCATGCATATTTGAATTGTGAACATGTAATACGAGAGTGAAATATTTCCACCTTCATTTATTTTCTGACGTGAGAAATAAGTATATCATTCATCAATGGTGTTACATTAAGATCTCAAAGTGCCATGTAGCCTACAGATGTAGGATCTTAATTTGAGCCAGTTTGCTACAGCAGGAAAATACTTTAGCAGCAACAGGAKATGTGAATTATTATGTGGATTATAATTAATGGACATATTTTTCGTTAGGGCAAATCAAGTCTGACATTTTAAATGGAAATTACAAACTTTAGAAGCCTTTTTAAACTTTGAATACACAKATTWGCATTTTCTGCTGGGCAGGAACATTSTCAGTAACAAAAAAGTTATCAAATTAAGATCCTGACCCAAGGTCTGTTCTGTGTGCAACCTCGTAATTATTTAGTTCAGGTTTGGACTTGGGGAAGCTGATCCGAGATCTATTCGAAGAACCTCCCTAAAGTCTAGAACCACAGACAGATAGGACAACCGCCAACACAAAACACTGCACGTTCTTTTTAAAGATCCTTACTGTCATTTTATTTTTTGTAATTTAAATAGATTTCTAWGTCTTTTTGTAAATGATTGTAAAGCCCAATATGGACATACATCTGTATGTTACTGGGTCAACTTTTCAGTTGCATATCAATGTTTTTCCATGTACTATGGTTGTTGTTGCTGGCATAATTAGTATTTTAACCACTAAGAGCATACAGATTCACTCTGAAGAGGAAAAGTAGCTATAGGAAAAGTTATTTGAAATATTTAAGTATGAGCCAAATCTCTTGAGCTCTGAAAAGTGTTACAGGTGCCTTGGTGTGTGAGTAACAGCTAGCATTAAAGGGCTTTCCCTCCAAGCAATAACTTTGGAATTGTAGACATAGTTGGATGTTGAACGCTCTATGAATTTCAATCATTGTGCCTTCTGCAAGTCCATCTCTTCTATTACCTTATGTACTGTATGTCTGAAATATAAATCTCATATGAATGGCAGTGGTCTTTTGGTGTCATCGGCATGAAGGGCTGTCCATTTTCAAAAGCTTCCATTCAAAGGTTCTTAAAGAACTTCAAACCTTCACTCTAAAATAAAAAGAAAGCTCAGTAAAATAAAAATAAATAAAAAAAAGACAGTGCAGTCTAAAATATATATTCACAATTTACAACGTGGTCTTGAATCATCAAAACKAAAAAAATCTGCTATTAGCGTTTCACTGAGGAATGAGAGGGTTGGGATGGAGAAAGATGGAAATAGAAGTGCAAAGTGATTAACTCATCAATGTATGTCTGTGAATGTATGTCTTCTTGTACTCACAGACTGCAACACYTACTTTCTACATAGTACACCTGCAAACTTTTAGCAACCCATAGATTGCTCAGTATGATTCAAAGGATTTGAGGCCTGAGGAAACCAAGGGTTGCAACCAGGAGCGAAAATCTTATATCAACCTTGGAAGGGGACATATACATTATTTTCTCAAGAGCAATTCCTGAGGGGGACACCAAAAGTAGTGCTGTAACACATAGCATACGTTGTATATGTTAATGTATATTGAGGAACCATAATTCCTACAACTGGATAATTGATAGTACAGTAGTTAACTTGAGGGTTTTCCCCAACTTGTTCAATATGTTTAAATCATTATAATACCACTACTAATTAATAGTTATAAGCAGTGCCTCCTTACCAGTCCAGTATGTATGCTCAGGTATTCGTTACTTACAACCAGCAATATCAAGAAAGGTCAGTAGTGTACAATGGTACATATGTACACTGTATGGGTGTGTTTTCATAAATACAATGAACATGGTGTGATCACATCTAAACGAATCTCCATTGAGACCATCACAAAGTTGGTCTCCGTTATGAATTGACCTTTTAAATTTGACTTTTCTGATACATTTATATAAGTCATTAAATATGTGCACCTGGCCTGAGTCTACTACAATATCTTTTGCAAGAACAAAAGTTTAAAATAAGACAGTTCTAAAAGCATAAAGTGATATCTACCTTCAATGAAAAACCCAAATAAATCAAACAAATATTCCTTCAGTCAGTTGTGCTTAACTCTTCAACAGCAGCTATGGACAAGTATAGTCGCACAAAGTATGCATTTTAAATAAATACATGAAATAATAAATGTTTGTAATTGTACGGAAAACTACTAAACAAAAGACAAATATCTAATTACACCAGGGTCTCAAACAGGGGTCCATGGACTAATTGCAAGGGCGTCGTGAAATAAAAAAGTGTAATGAATGTAGTCAGTACCACAAGGTTTCCAGTAAGTTTACATATAATATAGAGGGGGTGGAGGTCCCTGAGGACCGCTCAAAACCTTGCCTGCCTTGTTGCCTCAAAATATGCAGGGGTTCCAGTAGCCCAAAAAGGTTGAGAACCACTGCTATACACACTAACTGAACAGAAACGAGCATACTGTTTGCGGGTTTTCCTCAACAACACATCAGTTGCCACTTTCGCAATGCCTGCCTCGCCTGTTGTCTCGACACCCTGTAAGGCCCAATAAACTCCTTGTGAGGGACATGGTCATGGTCACATACGCAGACAGACATTCTCCTGTTCAGCCACAGAGACATCTTGAGTACCATCAACAATTAATGAAAATTGTACAATCGGAAGAGACCTAATCTCAGCTGCAATGCCTCGAATGACTATTGCGCATGATGTTCAGAATTTCATCTGTGCTTTGGGCCTGGTGTACATTGTGGTACGCTCTGTTAACACTTCAGTAAAATGGGATCATCCTCTTCTGCCTATGAGTTTCAAATTCTGGTATAAATTCCACGTCATCCGTGTGGCTCTTAAAGGCTTGTCCCTGTCTTACTAACATGCGCCACCGAACTAACAATTTTCATAAGCAATGCCTTGCGTCATCCTGCTGTTTAACCCCACGCGCTGGATAAGCTGGGACAGCGGTGATGTGATTTCTGCGGTGGGCTGGGGTTGAAGATTACAAAGTGCGTGTGGGTTTGCAGTTTTGATGTGCTGTGAATTTTCAATGGCTTTTCTCCGAGTTCCTAAATCCTGCACTAATTAAGACGCAGCATCTGCTCTTTGGCCAAAAGAGGCTGTCTTGAAACCCTTGGCTACAGTGAAAACACAACACTCCTTTTATTGATGGATTATAATATGTAGCCAGGGGAAATCGCGAAACCATCTCTCTTGAAACGTCAAACACTCTGTTGGCAAGAGTTTTGGGTTCTTATAAATTGTGGTGTGGCGTTGATAGGGTTTTGTGCCTACACTGTGGTAACTGGACAATGCTGTGCCACTGTCCCCTATACTGGGGCTGCTGGCAACAAGGTGAAACTTGGTCCTGCGCGTGGCTGTGACACTGTCCTCTCTGAAGTCTCTCCCTGGCTCTTTCCTTTACACCACCTAACTGAACTCACAGTCTGTCTGCAGAATAAAATAAGGTGTTTGCGTACTCCTAACTCGGTACCACAAAACTACACAATAATCAAACACGAATACCTATGGCCGTAAACAAATCTTAGTTTTGTCACCAGTTTAAGTTGAGAGTGGGGGTATCCATGGCTATTCTCATTATGTCCCTATTTTACAAGTCAAAAAAATTGAGACCTTTCATAATGTTGCCAAACAAAGACTCAACAAACATTACCTTGAGACTCCCTGTCTCTGCCAATCTGTCCCTGCATATCTGTCCCCAGCTCTGCTGTCTGTGTGCCATCTGTTGCCTGCTCTGCCTAAATGACATCATTGTGAAACATTTCCATTGCATTCCACTTCCTTTTCTTATGAACATTTTATCACTAGTCTTTTGAGATTTAGGCTACTAGAGTTCTTACTATGCGTTTGGTTCTGACAAATACTCTGATGTCCGTCTTCTTACTTTTTCTGCCATTTTTTTCTACCTGGTGGCTGGCCTAGCTGCACACACACACATTTACACAACACATGCTGCAGTACCTTTGATGTAATTTTAATAGTGTTTGTTTCCATATTGGCTGGCTTCCCAACAATAGCTGAATTTGTAAAGCAAGCGAGCACCAATTCCGTTTCTGTGTGTTTGCTATAATCTTTGCTACCTGGTATAAATAAAGGTGAAATAAAAAAAACCATAAAAAGTTCACTAGCGACAATTTTTATCTTTTGCACGAGACCATTATATATATTTAAGACAATGGAGAAGAGAAGTGTAGTTCTTGTTCTGTTCAGTTTGGACTCTAGTTAATCGCTAACTTATCAAGCAGGGACGTCGAAGCACTACAGCTGCATGGTGATCTTGGAATAAATTGACGATAGCAAAGATTCATCTTTGACGACGCCACATAAATGGAATAGTACTAGCTAGCTTGATAGTTATTATGTTTGCTTTAGTTTGCGCGTCTATGCTCTGCAAAATTCAGTCTAGTGGTTGAACCCTGCACTAATAAAATATAAATATACATTGCTATGGACTGCTATGGATTGACTGGATTAACCTCACGTCAGTTACGTACATATCCCTTTCCGGACAGTAAGATACGACACCCCTCTATTACTTTGCGCAGCTAAAGAACTGGCAGTGGATCAAACCATTGTGAGGCAAAGGGCGGGGGGGTCGCAATCTTTTGAAATCTAAAACGCGCTATTAAGTGGTCTTATAATCCAGCAAAGTGTCTTTTCAATTGCGATATTTTAATATTTTGAAATTACATAGTTATAGTTTACAGTGATATATTGGGGGGACAAATCATATTTTTCCCAAGATGGGGGGGGTCGTGCTCCCCGTCCCCCCTGGGATTTCCGCCTATGGTTGCAACATATACTGCAAATTGAGAGTAGGCTTATACACGCAGTATTGGTGACATTGTTGATTTAACCATTCTCATGGCTATCTTAGTTGAACAACTGCTGCTTTTGGAACACTATCTACAGATATTCTGCCAAAATAAAGAAACACTTGCGTAAATGAGGATACAAAGTTATTGAAGCAGGTGTTTCCACACAGGTGTGGTTCCTGAGTAATTTAGCAATTACACATCTCATCATGCTTAGGTCATGTACAGAAATGCCAAGTTTCCCATTATTTTGCTACCATGGCTAGAAAAAAGAGATCTCAGTGACTTTGAGGGGTCTCAACGGAGCATAAGGTGGTTTAAAGGGTATGTGTGTGTGTGTGTGTGTGTGTGTGTTGTGTGTGTGTGTGTGTGTGTGTGTGTGTGTGTGTGTGTGTGTGTGTTGTTGTGTGTGTGTGTGTTGTGTGTGTGTCGTGTGTGTGTGTGTGTGTTGTTGTGGGGGTGTGTGTGTGCGTGTAGGCATGCGTGTGTGCGTTAGCATGGCCGTGCGTGTGCATTAGCATGCGTGTTGTGCATGTGTTCGATGTGCTCTCAGTCACCAGTTCTCATCCAATTGAACACGCATGGGAGATTCTGGAGCGGCGTCTGAGACAGCGTTTACACCACCATCAACAAAACACCAAAATGATGGAAAGTCTCATGGAAGAATGGTGTTGCATCCCTCCAATAGAGTTCCAGACACTTGTAGAATCTATGCAAGGCGCATTGAAGCTGTTCTGGTGGCCCTATTAAGACACTCTATGTTGACTGTTTCCTTTATTTTGTTAGTTACCTGTACATGCTGGCAAAACCACACTTGGAACTCCAGAGTAAGGGTATGTTCCAATTCAGCAAAAGGGTCTGCACAGGCCACACGTCACTGATATGCCTTATTCAGGTGTGATCTGATCCATGGGGATTCACAATGTTTAGTTAGTATGTAATAACCTGGGTGTTACATACGGATCAACCAGTATTCCTCACTAGAACAGGAAGTCATTTCCCAGTGGTCAGTCTGAATGAGTGGGGGCTGATATATAGATTTGTCTTAACTTGTTCTAACTTGTTTAGCGTTTTCGAAGCTATCAGATCAGAATATAGAAACATAATAATTGCAGTCGAGAATGGTATGCTCATGTGTCAGCTATGGAATAGAACAGAACCTTTCTACGACATTTAATGAATCTTAAAGGCCACTTTTTCTTAATTTGAAGATCAATTGTGTTTTTTTCTCCCTTTGCTGTCTTGGATGCAGTATTACTAAAATCAAGGCATACATTTGCATCAAACACACATAAATATATATGTGGGGGCTTTGAAGTTAAATGAATCTCACTTCTCCATTATCCTCTACATGTGCTGTTTTTGAAATCAAACACGTCTCAGACAGCAACCTTACTGTAATTAATGGCTGCGGAGCAGCACATATCACATGACATTCTAGGATCTGCTAAACAGTGAAACAAACCTCTTCACACTGACAATGAAGAGGAATAACAAGTTGTAATTTGAAAAGGATGAGCTATTCCATTTAAAAACACCCAAGTCATTATACAGTCAAGAAGATTCCATAAAATGGCTTCAGTATTAGTATGAGCTGTGGTGAAAGGTTGTATTTAATATTTCCTTTTTTCAAATTCTCTTTCCCCCGCTTTAGAGCTTGACGTCCGAAGTACGTCATCAATACAATCATTCAATTGTATTGAACTGAGGAAGTTTCAAAGTCATATAATGTTCCATTGAAAGGTTTAGGATAAGTAGTTTACCCTTTTGTTGGTCCACAAGGTTGTGGTAATTACATGTTTTCACCAGGGACAGTTATTATTCAGATTTGACTGCCATGAAAAATTGCTTCTAAACCACTCTTGAACTGAATGCAAAATGTAGCAGATATGAATAAGTGCTCTTTAGATCCACTATTCTCAGCTCTCCAGTGACGACCTCTCTTCCAAATACACCAGAAGGTCAACAGCAAAATAAACACAAGCTTGTATTGGAAACTCTTAAAATGTTCTATTTTTGAAGGGGATGTTCAACTACAATATCCATCTGTATCAATATGTCCTGTGTACCAAAGCTGAACCAAAGCTGAACCAAAACTGAACAATAAAACATGTTCTTACACTTTCTTTTTTTAGGGGGGCTTTGCTTTCTAAAGGTTCATAACTCAATAGACGAGGTGGGCCATCATCCACTTATACTCTTGGTGAATGTCATCCAGAAACATTCCTACTCTTCCGTCTGGCTCTCAACACCTTTTCACTGTGATTGAGGTCCCCTTCTTCAGTTTGCAAGTGTCCATAAATCTGACAATTTTTTCACAAGTCATCAGTCCGTCTTAATGCTACAACAGAGACTATGATTTGAAGAAGTTTTATAGCTTTCACCAGAAAAATGTGTCAATTATCCCTTTTCACTTTAAACATGTATATGTTTGATCCTTAATTTATCAAAATAATCCACACTATATGACCTGAAAATAAGCAAATAAAGGCTCGCCAGCAAAAGGGTTTACCTATTAACTTCTTATGGCTGCAATCCCGGTAACAGGATGATATGACAACAGCCAGTGAAAGTGCAGGGCGCCAAATTCAAAACAACAGAAATCTCATAATAAAAATTCCTCAGGCAAACATGTTTCTTATACCATTTTAAAGGTAATCTTGTTAATCCCACCAAAGTGTCTGATTTCAAATATGCTTTTCAGTGAAAGCACTAAAAACGATTATGTTAGGTCACACCAAACCACAATAAGCACAGCCATTTTTCCAGCGAAAGATAGCAGTCACAAAAAGCACAAATAGAGATAAAATGAATCACTAACCTTTGATGATCTTCATCAGAT
>NC_036855.1:55412337-55438246 GCF_002910315.2 Salvelinus sp. IW2-2015
ATGACACGTCATTAGTGACTTCCATGTACAACAATACATTGCATGTTTTTGTTTGATAAAGTTCATATTTATATAAAGAAATCTGAGTTTACATTCACTGTTCCAAAAACATCCAGTATGTAACAATGTAGATGATAATACAAGTATAGCACATGGCAATTATAAGATATACCGTTCTCCTAATGCAACGCTGTGTCAGATTCAAAAAAACTTTACGGAAAAGCAAACCATCGCAATAATCTGAGACGGAGCTCAGAACAAGAGTCAAATTACCGCGCTGTTAGAGTCAACAGAAACCAGAAATTACATGAGATAATATTCCCTACCTTTGATGATCTTCATCAGAATCACTCCCCAGGACCCAGGTCCACAATAAAGTGCTTGATTTGTGTCGATAATCGTCCGTTATTTATGTCCAATTAGCTACTTTGTTAGCGCGGTTTGGTATACAATTCCAAGTCACAAAGCGGCGTTCAGTAAAACGTGACGAATGTCCAAAAGTTCCGTAAAGTCAGTAGAAAATTTGTCAATAACAGTTTTAGAAACTTCAGAGTGTTTTCTATCCAATACTACTAATAATATGCATATATTAGTAACTTGGACTGAGGAGCAGGCCATTTACTTTGGGCACCTTTCATCCAAGCTACTCAATACTGCCCCTGCAAAAGGGTACAAATATTTTTCAATGTTTTACAAACTGTTTAGCCTAATCAGTGGTTTAAAGATGGTTTATGAATCAGTAATATGCAGGACTAAAATAGCATACAGTAGTGGCACATTTATGAGTTACATTTTGCAGAGACCTCTGCATTTAGATGAGGAAAATGGAACCATGATGCTTTACCACCAACGATAGTTCCTTAGTCTAATCAGATTGGAAACCATTTCACAGATGGACTTGGGTGTAGTTTATAATTAAAGTTAGTCATTTGAAGAAACGTTTGTCCGGGATACAAAAACAAATGTTCAACAATGGCAGAACGGAGTCCCTCAGCTGCCCAAGCATTTACTCCGTCACGATCTCTCCGAAACATTGCTGATTAGTTGGGCGTGAAAACCATCATAAACCTGCTCTTATTCCTAAATCTCTCCTTTTTGTCTACAATTTCTTATTATGTAGGGATTTGCCATCTGACTAGCATTTCAAAGGGATATACAAAGACCCAACTAATTAGGAATAGATGGCTGAGTTCCAATACAATGGGGGATGAAATAACCTTGCTAGCCAATGCCTCTGTGTACAAACCATTTTAACCCTGAGAAGAAAAGGACATCTAGCAGCATTAGTGAATAAATTAGGTCGCAGACCCCTCTAATGGGAAACGCTGTTCATATTCAGAAGATGGGTGGTGGTGAAAGAAGGGTGTGTCACAATACTCCCCCTGTCACATCAATAAACACAGATTAGCTCAATGGGCTGGTGGGCACTTTGTTTGAAACTGGCATTGTAAAGCTAAACCTTTTCTTTTTGCTTCAAAAGATTTTGGATCGGTCAATGCCTACGTACCAAGTCCCTTCAAAGTTCCATTGAGGTNCTGGCATTGTAAAGCTAAACCTTTTCTTTTTGCTTCAAAAGATTTTGGATCGGTCAATGCCTACGTACCAAGTCCCTTCAAAGTTCCATTGAGGTGGTTTGATCACCAGACGCTGCTAGATTATACACCCAGATTGGAAACACAATAGCACACACAGCAATAGCACAGCAATAGCATAGCAATAGCACAACAATAGCACGGCTGCTTTTCAATTTCAACAAATGTGTAGAACCTCCATTGCTGTCTTACACTGTAAGATGGCTGAACCCTGGCCCCCCTGGAGAAAGGGATAACAACTTTTTATTTGAAATGTCGGAGGTGAGGAAAGCCTGTCGGACAATGGAAAGTATGGAACTGCTCAGTGTTGAAAATAGCTTTTTACAAAAAAATACTAATTTCATCATGTCATACAACGGCTTTGTTTAAGTCATTAGCACCTGGGTCAGATTAGGTAGCCTGAAATCAATTATGCTGTATCTTAATTCTGCATGCTATTTATGATGGCTGGATTTAGTTCAACTAATGGTTTTAAATGCATTGCTAGAGCTAATCACCAGCAAACTTCATTGTTCCTTTGCTAGTCCCAAAGTCAAAGATCATCTCCATAGTTTCAATTGAATTCTGCAATGGTGAAAGTAGTATTAGAGTATTAAAAGGACAGAAATTAAATCTGTTTTCTGATACTGTAAATTTGTCCTGATTCAGTTGATTAGTACCATAAGGCGAATTGGAGTATGGTTGCAACAAAAGTGTGAACACCCAATAGCTCTCCAAGAGAATAGTCACCCTAGCTATGAATGTGGAATGTGAACTACACGTCACCACATTTTGATTAGAACCCCAATGCATTCTTTTGTGAGAACATCTAAGCACAGAATTTTCAAATAAAATGGTTTTTTATGGCTGCCCATAGTAAATAATTTCAAATACAGTATCTCGTTTTTGTTTGCAAATGTAATTCCACCTAAGCTCATTGTAGAGACAGCAGCTTAATTTCAGTGCAGACTAGACAAGAATAATAATGGAAGGACTGTGGCGGAATAATCACTAGGGCTTTACATATAGTGGATTACCACGATGGCTACACTAGTACATTGGGATATTGATAGAAAATGGACAGTTTAGTTGGGGCTGGTTGAGAAAAAAAGGTTATTCCTGAGGTTATCATATTTGTAAGGGTTGCGGAACTGGTGGCATTGAAGTCAGACGCAGGAGAGCAGAAATAGGTAATAGCTGGAGCAGTTTAATTTCAAAACCAACGGCAATAAACAAAATAACCTACATGGGTACAAAACCCGACGCCCACCAGTAACATAGTGCACAAGCACTTACAAACAAACAATTCCACACAAGGACATGAGGGGGGAACAGAGGGTTAAATACACAACACTTAATGAGGGAAATGGAAACCAGGTGTGTAGGAAAACAAGACAAAACAAATGGAAAATGAAAAGTGGATCGACGATGGCTAGAAGACCGGTGACGCCGACCGCCGAACACCGCACGAACAAGGAGAGGAAACGACTTCGGGGAAGACCCGGAGAGCGAGGTGCAGGGCGATCCGGACGGAGACCGTGGAACTCCCGCAGCATTGAAGGGTCCAACACATCCTCCACCGGAACCCAGCATCTCTCTTCCGGACCATACACCTCCCAGTCCACAAGGTACTGAAGGCCCCTCGCCCGACGTCTCGAATCCAGGATGGATTGAACGGAGTACGCCGGGGCCCCCTCGATGTTCAGAGGGGGCGGAGGAACCTCCCGCAACTCAGACTCCTGGAGCGGGCCAGCCACCACCGGCCTGAGGAGAGACACATGGAACGAGGGGTTAATACGGTAATCGGGGGGAAGTTGTAACCTGTAACTCATCTCGTTCAGTCTCCTCAGGACTTTAAATGGCCCCACAAACCACGGACCTAGCTTCCGGCAGGGCAGGCGGAAGGGCAGGTTTCGCGTCGAGACCCAGACCCGGTCCCCTGGTGCGAACACCGGGGCCTCACTGCGGTGACGGTCTGCGCCGGCTTTCTGGCGCAGCACAGCGCGCTGAAGGTGAACATGGGCGGCGTCCAATGTTTCCTCCGCGTGCCGGAACCAGTCATCCACCGCAGGAGCCTCAGTCTGACTCTGATTTCAAGGAGCCAGAACCGGCTGATATCCCAGTATGCACTGGAAGGGGGAGAGGTTAGTGGAGGAGTGGAGGAGTGAGTTCTGGGCCATCTCTGCCCAGGGCACGAACACTGCCCACTCCCCTGGTCGGTCCTGGCAATAAGACTTCAGAAACATACCCACATCCTGGTTTACTCTCTCCACCTGCCTGTTAATCTCGAGGTGAAAACTCGAGGTAAGGCTGATCGAGACCCCAGACGTTCCATGAACGCCCTCCAGATTCTTGAAGTGAACTGGGGACCCCGATCAGACACTATGTCCTCAGGCACCCCGTAGTGCCGGAAGACGTGTGTAAACAAGGCCTCCGCAGTCTGTAGGGTCGTAGGGAGACCGGGCAGCGGGAGGAGACAGCAGGACTTCGAAAAAACGATCTACAACGACCAGGATCGTGGTGTTTCCCTGTGATGGGGGAGATCGGTCAGGAAATCGATCGACAGGTGTGACCATGGCCGCTGTGGAACGGGTAAGGGGTGTAGCTTACCTCTGGGCAGGTGCCTAGGAGCCTTACACTGGGCGCACACCGAGCAGGAGGAAACATAAACCCCCACGTCCTTAGCCAAAGTGGGCCACCAGTACTTCCCACTCACACAGCGCACAGTCCGACCGATGCCTGGATGACCAGAGGAGGGTGACGTGTGGGCCCAATAGATCAGCCAGTCACGGACAGCATATGGAATGTACAGACGCCCAGCGGGACACTGGATGGGAGCGGGATCTACACGCAACGCCTGCTCAAAGTCCGCGTCCAGCTTCCACACTACCGGCGCCACCAGGCAGGAGGCCGGGAGTATGGGGGTGGGATCCATGGGCCGCTCCTCTCTGTCATACAGCCGGGACAGTGTGTCTGCCTTCACGTTCTGGGAACCTGGTCTGTAAGAAAGGGTGAAAACAAAACGGTTGAAAAACATGGCCCACCTTGCCTGGCGAGGGTTCAGTCTCCTCGCCGTCCGAATGTACTCCAGATTGCGGTGGTCAGTCCAGATGAGAAAAGGGTGTTTAGCCCCCTCAAGCCAATGTCTCCACGCCTTCAAAGCGTTGACGACAGCCAACAGCTCCCGGTCCCCCACGTCATAGTTTCGCTCCGCCGGGCTGAGCTTCCTCGAGAAGAAGGCAAAGGGACGGTGCTTCGGTGGCATAGCCGAGCACTGAGAGAGCACGGCTCCTATCGCAGCCTCGGACGCTTCCACCTCCACTATGAATGCAAAAGAGGGATCCGGATGGGCCAGCACGGGAGCCGAGGTAAACAGAGCCCTCAGGTGACCAAAGGCCTTGTCCGCCTCAGCCGACCACTGCAAACATACCGGTCCCCCCTTCAGCAGTGAGGTAATGGGAGCCGCTACCTGACCAAAACCCAGGATAAACCTCCGGTAGTATTTGGCAAACCCTAGAAACCGCTGCACATCCTTTACCGTGGTGGGAGTCGGCCAATTACGCACGGCTGAGATGCGGTCACTTTCCATCTCCACCTCTGAGGTGGAAATGCGGTACCCTAGGAAGGAGACGGACTGTTGGAWGAACAGACATTTCTCAGCCTTGGCGTACAGGTCATGCGCCAACTGTCGACCAAGCACCTTGCGCACCAGGGACACATGCTCGGCGTGTGTAGCGGAGTACACCACTACACCCTGCCCGTGCAGGTCCCTGAAAATGTTGTCTACAAAGGCTTGGAAGACTGATGGAGCATTCATCAACCCATACGGCATGACGAGGTACTCATAATGCCCTGAGGTCGTACTGAACGCCATCTTCCATTCGTTTCCCTCCCGGATACGCACCAGGTTGTAAGCACTCCTGAGATCAAATTTGGTGAAGAATCGCGCCCCGTGCATTGGCTCAATCGCCGTGGCGATAAGAGGTAGTGGGTAACTGTACCTCACAGTTATCTGTTTGAGGCCTCGATAGTCAATAAACGGGCGCAGACCTCCCTCCTTCTTCTTCACGAAKAAGAATCTCGAGGAGGAGGGGGGAAGTGGAGGACTGAATGTACTTCTGACGCAGGTATTCGGAGACATATGTTTCCATAGCCACCGTCTCCACCTGTGACAGAGGATACACGTGACTCCTGGGAAGTGCAGCGCCTACCAGGAAATTTATCGCACAATCCCCCCGTCGATGGGGTGGTAATTGAGTCGCCTTCTTTTAGGAGAAGGCGAGAGCAAAATCGGCATATTCGGGGGGAATGTGCACGGTGGAGACCTGGTCTGGACTTTCCACCGTAGTAGCACCTACGGAAACCCCTCAACACCACCTCGTGAGAGCCCTCCGTTGCCATGAAACAGTGGGGTCATGACAAGCTAACCAGGGTAGGCCTAGCACCATGGGAAACGCAGGAGAGTCAATGAGAAAGTGACTGATTCTCTCCGTGTGACCCCCCTGCGTCACCATGCCCAGAGGAGCGGTGGCCTCCCTAATCAACCCTGGCCCTAATGGTCGACTATCTAAGGCGTGAACTGGGAAGGGCATAGCCACAGGAACGATGGGGATCCCTAAACTATGGGCAAATGATCTGTCAATAAAATTCCCAGCCGCGCCTGAATCGARGAGCGCCTTATGCTGGGAWTGCGGGGAAAACTCAYYAAAAGTAACAAACAAAAACATGTGTGCAACAGAGGGCTCTGGGTGAGAATGGTGCCTTCTCACCTGGGGTGATGCCAGAGTGCCCTGCCTGCTGCCTCGACCCCCAGAGGAATCAACCCGGCATCGAGACCTCTGCGGCCACAGATGGTGCACGAGATGGAACCTCCTCCGGTCTCCCTGAGCGCAGCACCTCCCAACTCCATGGGCATCGGAGCGGTGGTGCTGGGGGATGGAACCAACAGACCCCGATCTGGACGTCCGCGGGTAGCCAGCAGGTTATCCAGCCGAATGGACAGGTCCACCAGCTGGTCGAAGGTGAGGGTGGTGTCCCTGCAGGCCAACTCTCGACGGACGTCCTTGCGCAAACTGCAACGATAGTGGTCGATCAGGGCCCTGTCATTCCATTCCGCTCCGAAGGCCAGGGTCCGAAAGTCCAAAGCGAACTCCTGTGCGCTCCTCGTCCCCTGCCGTAGGTGGAAAAGACGTTCACCCACCGCTCTGCCCTCGGGCGGATGGTCGAAGACTGCCCGGAAACGACGGGTGAACTCCTCAAAGTGGTCCAGCACCGCATCTCCTTCCACCCACACGGAGTTGGCACACTCCAGGGCTTTCCCCGAGAGACAGAAGACGAGGGCGGACACCCTCTCACGGCCAGAAGGAGCCGGGTGGACGGTTGCCAGGTATAACTCCAACTGCAGCAGGAAACCCTGGCAGCGGGCAGCTGTCCCATCGTACTCCCCGGGCCGAATGAGGGGAATCCCACTGGAACCGGGTGCAGAGTGAGTGAGTAGTCGAGGCCCCTGTTGTGCTGGAGGAACTCCCTGTCTCTCCCAGCGGTCCATGGTTTGGACAACGCGGTCCATGGCGGTGCCGAGATGGTGGATCATCGCCTCTTGCTCCAGGAAGCGCTCCTCGACCCCTATACCAGAGGCACCTGCTCCTGCTGTCAGGTTTTGGCCAAGACTGTTCGGGTTTTGGTCACTAGATGTCCCCATTGCACCTTTTTTGTACCTTTTGTTTTTCTTGCTCTAATTATTGTTTGCACCTGTAGGTCATTCCCTTGTTAGTATTTAAACCCTGTGTGTTCCTCAGTTCCTTGCTCAGTGTTTGTAAGTTAGCACCCAGCCCCAGCCCAAGCCTTGTTTTATATAGATATTTCTCTTGTTGGATTTTCCAGAGGTTCTCTGGTTTAGTTCTTGTGTATTATTTGAGTAGTCTTTTGAGGTTTGTTTTTCCCTGCTGTTTTTTACCACTTTGTGGAGTTTCTTTTGTATTTTGGAGGATTTCCATTTTGTTCCTCTTGGCTTTATTTTTGGACATTGTGGATTTAGTTTCTTTGCCTGAAGATTTTGTTCTTTAATTAAACCACCATCTCTAGTACTGCTGTGTCTGCCTCATCTTCTGGGTTCTGACGATTATTAGTGACTGTTTCTCGCACCGGGTCCTGACACCTGCTGACTCCATATGGGTGGTGTGGAATTCTGTAAGGGTTACGGAACTGGTGGCAGTGAAGTCAGACGCAGGAGAGCAGAAATAGGTAATAGCCGGAGCAGTTTAATTTCAAAACTAACGGCAATAAACAAAATAACCTACATGGGTACAAAACCCGACGCGCACCGGTAACATAGTGCACAAGCACTTACAAACAAACAATTCCATAAAGGACATGGGGGAAACAGAGTGTTAAATACACAACACTTAATGAGGGAAATGGAAACCAGGTGTGTAGGAAAACAAGACAAAACAAATGGAAAATGAAAAGTGGATCGACGATGGCTAGAAGACKGGTGACGCCGACCGCCAAACACTGCCCGAACAAGGAGAGGAAACGACTCAACAATATTAGTTGGATACTGTCACGTCCTCGTAATGTATTTTTCTCCAAAATGCACCAAAATCTGTAGCATTTCACATTCTAATTGGAACTGTAATCAGCATAAATGCATGGCCAGAAAACCATAATTTATGAAGAATGCTTGTCAGCGTGACTTTGAATAGCAAAATATGAGTGAAACATCGTGTTATGAACATTAAAGCACAGTTCGTAAACTGTTTAATTTGCGACAAAATTGGCTCCATGCCCTGTTTTGTTGTTCAGTAAATTACCTTGAGTCAGCCGTGTAATGAATTAATCCAGATAAGGGCAGCATTAACCTTTAATGCATTTTTTTTACAACATAGAAACTGATGAAATTTGGAAGAGATTGATTATCTACCCTGGACATTAATCATTGTTATTAAACCATGTATGAAATAGGGTGCTCAGAAATCTATTTTGGCACCGATAATTGGCAAGGCACAAATATTAGTACAAAATGGGCAGAGAATCAACTATGAACAGCAAGCTAGAGAAAGTAGTAAGAGATTTGTTGAGTAAGGAGAAGTCATATGTTGAGTGCAAACTCTGGCCCTTTTTCAATTGAAGGTGAATGTGTTTAGTTGCAAATGCCTGTCGTGGGTAGAGAAAAACAACAAAGTGAATTGTTCAAGCATAACCCATTCACTTAGGGAACACCGTGTCCTTGCATTCCATGGTGCAGCAAGGACTTTGTGAATGCACTCTGTCCATTAATTCTCACTGGTATTCAAAGGAGGATTTTGATTTTTCAACCCCTCAAGTGCTTTTATCTGACAAAGTGGTTGACCCAGCCTTGTTTATGTTAGAATACCTCTGAACTCCTCTTACTGTTCAATCTACAATTATAAACTCAAGAGGTTAAAAACTTAATAGCAATTTTTGTTGTATATGGTCCATACAATATATTTATCATTTTGGGATTGCAATTTAATTAAATGCAAATAGTACGGATGCTTCCGTTCTGCTTTTGCCTATCGAATTGATACCGCGTCAGTCACAGACGAGTTCATCTAACAAAAAAAGTATGGGGTCAATTTCACGCCATATGTATTGAATTCAAAATAAAATTAATTGTGAACATGAAAAATAAAGTTGAATGTAAACATTATATTTTCGAGGACGGGTGAAATAATGGATGTTGAAATCAAAAACCAAACAATTGAAAGCAAAATGTATATAATTGTAAACAAAAATAAGACATCAAAAGCAAAACCCCAAAACTTGTAAGCAAATCATTTTAAAGCGAGAGCAAAACTCTATGACAAATGATAAAAAAATATATATTCGAAAACGTACACAAAAATAGTTTTTGGTTAACTTTCCCAGCAATACATTTTGCCTATGCTCATGCCTGCATTTACTACCTTTTGGTTACGCTACTCATATTGTTTGTTTTCGATGTGTGTTTCTTTGGTTTCACCGCTAGTCTTTTCGATTGGGAGTTTTGGAATAATTTTTCCGTGGGAGGAGGGAGGAGTAGACAATGAGTCTCCATTGGTCTACTAGTTTTGGAGTGACGGTTGAGTAGACAATGAGTCTCCATTGGTCTACTAGTTTTGGAGTGACAGTTCGTCTTAACCCAATCAATGATTTGATGTGTCACTGGCTCTGACCCTTCTAACTACTTAGGTAACCATATGAATTACCTGTTGCACAATGTTCAGTCTATCATGTTCATTGATTAGGTTAAGACGAAACGTCACTCCAAAACTAGCGGGCCAATGGAGACTCATTGTCTACACCTCCCTCTAATCTCCGCCAAAACTCACAATCGAGAAGACTGGCAGTGAAAGCAAAGAAACAGACATCGAAAGCAAAAATACAAGTAGCGTAACCAAAAGGTAGTACATGCAGGCAAGAGCTTAGGCAAAATATGTCCAATAGGATTGATTGCTGGGAAAGATCGTTTTCAAATATATATTTTTTTAAATAATTTGTCATAGAATTTTGCTCTCGCTTTAAAATTATGGGCTTACAAGTTTTGGGGTTTTGCTTTTGATGTCTTACTTTTGTTTACAATTCTATACATTTTGCTTTCAATTGTTTGCTTTTTGATTTCAACATCCATTAATTCACCCGTCCTCGAAAATATAATGTTTACATTCTCTACTTTATTTTTCATGTTAAGGTGATGACCCAGTAATCACAGATGTTCCAGAGGATGGCAAATGGCTTCAATGTTCCACCTTTTTCTTCAAGGCAAGACAATAACATTACACGACTGAATATAGGCAATAATTCTGAAAACTACACAAACTTGACATGGTAAAAGGCTTCTATTCGACTGCACCAAAAACAATATTTGCATATTATGTTTGAGTAGATGGTAGACTATCTCATTAGTTTGAATAACACATCATAATTCTATGATGAGACTGAGTTGGTTGTAACGTTCTAATTAAACTTGTGGAGCATGACCATATAATAAATGACTTCAGTCCATTTGTCTGAGATATTGCATTAAGGTAGAGGGGTGGAACCTGAATGCAGATGTAACTCATCATGAGGAGAGTGAAAACCCTGGTGATTACCACTAACTGCCTGTAGTGAAGATAGAGGATTTTCTATCAGTGAAAGGGAGCTTTGACTCTCCACAATGAATCACTGTTGTGTGGCCCCACTCTGAAGTCCTTCCCCACATAAGTCCCTCTTCTACCTTTATCTTTGTTGTTATCTACAAAGGTGGGCTTAGCATGATTAAATAGATGTGAACAAAACCTGGTATACAGGGTTCCTGGATCTCCAAATCCTAGAGATAATATATATTGCCTCCTCTAGGCCTATAGATACACAGCTGCTCCAGGTTTCAAGCTGTATTACCAAGATGGCCACTGGCAAATACCAAATGATAAATTCTAGTCTCTTATCTCAGCTTTAGAGAGGGAATAAATCTGATTAACCAGAAATTGAGCAAAATTCACATATGCTAACAAGGGGCTGTTTATACAGAGGATATTCTCTGAGGAACTGAATGGTTGAGATCACTAACATGTCTTTTCATGCCTGTGGATTTCCTTGATCAACATGGTCTAGGTGGCGTTGCATAGCAACATCAGTCATCAAGGAGCACACAGCACAGTTGTGAACATGACCAATCCTGATATGCATATGTGTGTCTGGTGTTTTGTCAGTATAGATAAATAAGTGGTGATTTGTTACAGTACAGTATATGCTAGTGTATATCTAGTGTTGGTGAGGTGTTTAGTTATATTTATAAGAGCAATGGTTGAAGTAATTGTGTTAATTTATATTCAGGTCACAGTTAGGTGGATTTTGTAATAATCCAGTTATTGATTGGGCCCACATCTGTAGAGGAGCCTTCATCTGTACCCAAACTGGGTGCCAGGCCTCTGATGAGTTGCACCCTAGCCAGAGCTGTGACAACCTGGTGCCAATGGGAAAGGGTTCCTTACTGCAGTTCACACAGATGGTGGCTTACTTCACCACGATACCCCACAATGAGCTAGTGTATCACCTGTGGGATAGCTTTGACCAGGGCATGGGCTCATATTCTGGATCATAATTCCCACCTGGATCGTCTATGCTAGATGTGTTGCTTCATAACTCCATCAGGTTATACACACTACAATTTCATAAAGCGAAGTAATTCATCTACATTATACAATACACTCTGTAAATCATTCCCTCTCGTCCTGGTTACAGAAAACATCTCATAAAAGTGATGTATTTTAATTAACAGCTATTGTATACTCCTACACATAGCAACAATATTTATCCTCAGAAAAATAATGGTATGAATTGATTTGTTTCAGAATCAAACCTTCAATTGATTTTTCCTAATTTTACAAGTGGAAGGGAATTTTCCAGATATGATTCTTGTTCCTTCTTGATAGAAAACCTACTCATGCACTGTAGTGGAATTAGAAACAGCTACGGTTTTCTGCTGTGGGACTGAAAGGTGCAGCCTGGGACCCCCAACACCCATACCTCCTCTTCAACCACTTTACTGGTACTCTGTTGTCATGCCACATTCTGCAGAGTGCATAGGCTACATACAGAAAGCTAAGGGTCTGGTTAAGAAATAGAAAAGGCAACAAAGTGTCTGAATGTGGAATTGGAGACAAATGGGAGTGGAGTTGCTGTGCGGGAGATAGAATGATGATCAAAGATAAAAGTCAAAAATAAAGTCAAAATTAAACATAATAAAAAGTATGTTTGAATGACAATGAGGGGCAGTGTTTTTACAACTAATGCCCTTTTGCCTGAGGCTGATGCCGTGCAGCTGTTTCTACACATGCATATACACACACTCTCATTCAAATAAACGCATACCAGAACACACATACATGTAATAGTGCCAGACATGCACACAAACATATACAGTTGGCATTGCTGTTATGATTTTAGTTGTCCTTGATGTCCTTTGTTTTTTGGGTTTTGCTTTTTTGCATTGTTGTTTTCTGTCATTTTCTTTTTTCTCTTTTGGTTCATTTTCTCGGTTGTTGGTGCATTAGGGGGGGGATGGGGTTCTTGGGGGTGGGGTATGGAATTAATTGTATTTTTTTTGATTTTTTCTTTTTTCTTGGGGGGACTGTGGGAGGGGTCTTGAATGGTTGAGGGACAGCTATTGGGGAACTGGAGGGGATCTTGGAGGGAGATCTGTCAACGTGACCTTGAGCAGGGCATTGACCCTGGATGCCTCTGTGTGTCGCTCCGAATGGGAGTCTGTTGGATGACTGGTGTGGTGTAGATGTTGAGCGGCTTCATTGCAAGTATATTGTAGGTTTAGGATATTCAATCAAAAAAAATATATATATACAGTGGGGAGAACAAGTATTTGATACACTGCCGATTTTGCAGGTTTTCCTACTTACAAAGCATGTAGAGGTCTGTAATTTTTATCATAGGTACACTTCAACTGTGAGAGACGGAATCTAAAACAAAAATCCAGAAAATCACATTGTATGATTTTTAAATAATTAATTTGCATTTTATTGCATGACATAAGTATTTGATCACCTACCAACCAGTAAGAATTCCGGCTCTCACAGACCTGTTAGTTTTCTTTAAGAAGCCCTCCTGTTCTCCACTCATTACCTGTATTAACTGCACCTGTTTGAACTCGTTACCTGTATGAAAGACACCTGTCCACACACTCAATCAAACAGATTCCAACCTCTCCACAATGGCCAAGACCAGAGAGCTGTGTAAGGACATCAGGGATAAAATTGTAGACCTGCACAAGGCTGGGATGGGCTACAGGACAATAGGCAAGCAGCTTGGTGAGAAGGAAACAACTGTTGGCGCAATTATTAGAAAATGGAAGAAGTTCAAGATGACGGTCAATCACCCTCGGTCTGGGGCTCCATGCAAGATTTCACCTCGTGGGGCATCAATGATCATGAGGAAGGTGAGGGATCAGCCCAGAACTACACGGCAGGACCTGGTCAATGACCTTGAAGAGAGCTGGGACCACAGTCTCAAAGAAAACCATTAGTAACACACTACGCCGTCATGGATTAAAATCCTGCAGCGCACGCAAGGTCCCCCTGCTTAAGCCAGTGCATGTCCAGGCCTGTCTGAAGTTTGCCAATGACCATCTGAATGATCCAGAGGAGGAATGGGAGAAGGTCATGTGGTCTGATGAGACAAAAATATAGCTTTTTGGTCTAACTCCACTCGCCGTGTTTGGAGAAGAAGAAGTATGAGTACAACCCCAAGAACACCATCCCAACCGTGAAGCAGTGAGGTGGAAACATCATTCTTTGGGGAAGCTTTTTTGCAAAGGGGACAGGACGACTGCACCGTATTGAGGGGAGGATGGATGGGGCCATGTATCGCGAGATCTTGGCCAACAACCTCCTTCCCTCAGTAAGAGCATTGAAGATGGGTCGTGGCTGGGTCTTCCAGCATGACAACGACACGAAGCACACAGCCATGGCAACTAAGGAGTGGCTCCGTAAAAGCATCTCAAGGTCCTGGAGTGGCCTAGCCAGTCTCCAGACCTGAACCCAATAGAAAATCTTTGGAGGGAGCTGAAAGTCCGTATTGCCCAGCGACAGCCCCGAAACCTGAAGGATCTGGAGAAGATTGTAGGGAGGAGTGGGCCAAAATCCCTGCTGCAGTGTGTGCAAACCTAGTCAAGAACTACAGGAAACGTATGATCTCTGTAATTGCAAACAAAGGTTTCTGTACCAAATATTAAGTACTGCTTTTCTGATGTATCAAATACTTATGTCATGCAATAAAATGCAAATTAATTACTTAAAAATCATACAATGTGATTTTCTGGGTTTTTGTTTTAGATTCCGTCTCTCATAGTTGAAGTGTACCTATGATAAAAATTACAGACCTCTACATGCTTTGTAAGTAGGAAAACCTGCAAAATCGGCAGTGTATCAAATACTTGTTCTCCCCACTGTATATATATAAAAACGAAGTGCCTGAAACATACTGGAGAGATAGGCTTAACTGAATTATAGTTCAAGATTTGTTTATGATCTGCATACATTTGTCTTGATCTGCATCTACCCACTCTACTTTTGAGCACTGATTCACAACAATCCCAAGCAACCATTTGAGTTGACAATAGGCTACCTACTCTATAAGGTTTGGAGAGAGTCCCTTTAACAGACGTGATTACGTTTTACTTGACGTGATTAGTCTTACGCTTGAACTACTATGTGATGCACCACTACTTCTTTAATGGATTAGGAGAGGATTTCAGACCATTTTTATTGGATGACAGTGAGCGATCCGATCCTGTCTACTGAGTCGAGAGCACTGCTCCAGCCGCCTGTACTCTCTGCACCACCACCATCACTACCTCAGGGTGTGATTAGATGTCATTTTCGATAAGAGCACTTCCTGAATGCGTTGTGTGCTTGAGCACTTGAGTAAACAGTAGCGCTCTGACAGTGGGGTCTGATTTCCCCTCTCTCCATTGTCAACACATCCTCATGGTAACCTGTAGGCTGTAGTGGTCTCTCACAGAGAGTTCTAGTCAATTATTTTCTAGAAAAGTGTAAGAGTCAAAGATGACCACCATGATGGCTTTGTCCAAACGTTTAGTTTGTTGCCTACCTGGATGATCATGCACCAACGATAGAGTGTGAGCATGAGAGGGGTAAGGATACCATTTTGATATATTTGAAAAAGGACTGCATTGTTCATGAAGAAAAGACAGCACTCGAACAGGACAGGATAGAGATACAGGTGTCAGACATCCACAGCTAAAGCTAAGGTTGGGTTATTTTAGTTTCACACACATAGACAGGTACAGATAATGTATCATATTGGCTGTCCTTGAACCACAAAGGTTGTGCCTTTGATATAATTGAAAAGCAGAATGCTGTATCTGTCTTAAAGTTGAAGGAAATAATAGAACTCTTGTTTTAATTAACCTAATTATGTGTGGTAATTTTAAACGGCCATATAGAAATTAGGTTACAATTGGGACTATTGGCCTCCACTTTAGAGACACAAGTTCACAGCAGTAGTATGCAAATGATGATATCTAGTGGTTTAAAATAAGATATCTTACCTTTAGGTTAAATATATGTACATTACATAGGTTAATGAATACTATTCAAAGATAATTCTGCACATTTTCAAACAAGAAATTCAGGTAGCCTGAGACATTTAAATGTTCACATAAATATGCAATTGTATTTTACACGAGTCTTTTAATAATTATATGAAYCATTTCGCTACACCCAATAACATCTGCTAAGCATGTGAATGTGACCAATAAAATTTGAATAGATTTGAATTAATGGCCTTATTCGACAGACTACCATTATTTGATAAATGTAGCATACTGGTTAAATCGAGATTATCATACATTCAGCATTTAAGTGATAATGCCCTCAAAGTCGGTGATTGGAGGACATATTCGCACAGGTGTTGTTAAACCGTGCCAACATATCCTCCAAACACCGGCTTTGAGGGCATTATCACTTTAATACAACGGGTTACCAACAAATTCAAATAATGATTTCCATATGTCATAAAAAAAATAAAAAAAATAATGTATTCATACTATTTCATCCTTCCACAAGATATAGTCCCGACACAAATCTATGGTTGCTACCCAAGCCGGCTGGTCGTTCGTTCTTTCGGTTCGGTTGCCAGAGACGGGACTCAGTCGTTCAGTCTTTTTGTTCTGTATCTATGGACGCGACCCAGTCAGTCGTTATAAATGTTCCATTGCCATACTGGCTGGCAACATTATTTTTCCTTGCTTGCTAGCTAGCCAACTACGGCTAATTTACAGTCATGTCAAACATTGCAGKCAGAATAAAGTAGCTGCATTTGCATTTGTTTAAGCTGTTTTCTAGTGACATTTATTTGGAATCATCCATAACAATGAGCTAATTAGGTGCAATTTTGCCTCTCATAGAAAATGTGCTCACTCGTCAGGATACTGTTGTTCAGAGGAGCTAGCCAACAACAAAGCTAGAGTATAGTAACACAATCACTTCAAACAGAAGCTGAAGAGACTGCAAACTAGCTGCACTTTGTTTAGTTTGACCTTTTTCAATTGACCTTTTTTTGTATATATCCATAAAAATGATGCCAGCTGATTCATGATTTCAACTGGCTGAGAAAAGCTGCCTGTGTGTCTCGTCACAACTCCCGACACGTTCATTACTATGGAACAACAGGAGATCAAATGTGAATATTGGAACATTGTTGCAAATGTCAGAGACAGACAGCAAGGTTTATACAAATCCTCGCTCTTTAAAATTAAATGTTAGTCTAAAAGAAATGTGAGATAATGTCCAGATGCTTTTTATAGTGTAGATCAAGTTTACAAGTTGACTGGCTGGGCTGAAGAGACAGTAGATTGTGCAGTCAGATGGAACAGAGTAAATAGGCATTTTAAGGTCATAGATTTAGCCAGTGGTAACTTGTGGAATAGACACCGGCTGGAATGCGGTTTTAACCAATCAGCATTAGACCCCCCCCCCTTTGTATAATAAGGGATAATAATGAGGGGCTATGCGTTCTATGGAAAATAATTAGCAATGTGGAAGGTGTGTTCCACGCACTGCATTATTTTCCAGAGAACGCATATATATAGTGTAATGGGTGTGTGCTGGTGGCAGGGAAGTCAGGCGCAGGAGAGTGAACTTGGTATAAACGGAGCAGTTTAATAAATATACAAAAAGCTCCGGAAACCAAAACATACAAAATAAGAGGGTGCAAAACCCGTCGCACACCAGAACATAACTTGCACCAATACATACAACAAACAATCACCAACAAGGACATGAGGGGAAACAGAGGGTTAAATACACAACATGTAATTGATGGGATTGGAACCAGGTGTGATGGAAGACAAGACAAAACCAATGGAAAATGAAAAATGGATCAGTGATGGCTAGAAGGTCGGTGACGTCGACCACCGAACACCGCCCGAACAAGGAGAGGGACTGACTTCGGCGGAAGTCATGACATATAGTCCCGAGTTGATTATCCCTTTTATACCATAGCTATAATTTAACACATTTGCCACTAGAAATGTGTTTATTAATTAGCCTGTAAAAATGTGTTCAACATCCATTGAAGTAGCTAGCTAGCAAGTTTACTAGATAGCTACAGTAGTTGCCATGGTAACCAAACAAACAGACGTGCTAATTTAGCTAACCAATCCATCAGACCTAGCTTGCCATTATGGAAATCTAATTCAACAGTGCCGATAATGTTTTCAATTTAACTTTTTCTTTCAAAAGCAGCTCGTTATAGGGAAATAATGCACGCTCTAGAATGCCCTTCAAGCTAATCAGAAACAAGTATATTCAACAATGCCATGGTACAATTTAAATTACCTCACGTTTCAGAGCAAACTTACAAACGTAATTCTCTATTACGTTAAAGTATGTTTTTTGTATTGCTGTAATGGCATTACTTTTCTACTGCCAGGTAGAGTCTACTGTAAGGCACTGTTAAGCAAAAAGGTAAAGTATGTAGAGTCTACTGTGAGGAATTACATAATCACAAAGTTATCATATTTATTTTTTAATGAGATGCAGTATCTAATGAAACTCTAGAGTTAAAGCCAAAACATCTTACTGTGTATACCTGCATCATAAACTTACAACAGTACCTTATTAGCTAACACAGCCAAATCTAGTGAAATCAGATATATGGAACAAGCTCCACTACATCAGCATGCACAGTGAACCTACTTATTAGGAGTTGAAAAGATATATGTTTTAATTAGCTATACCTCTAGTGAGTTAAGCCTGAGAGACAAAAAAAAAAGAAGTAAAATGTTAATCAAAGTGGCAAAAGAATCCTAATTGTTTTCCTACAGGCTCTCCTGTGTAGGTACTAAAATAATTCTGAAGMTTTTTTTTTTTATATATWTTTTTTTACTAATCTTACATACTAGGTATTAGGCTGGCCTACTTACATGCTCCCTTGCCAGTTGCTGCCACATATAGTAGCTTCACCTGCTAGTTCCGAATGTGCATGCTCACATGGAACTGAGCAGAAAGTACTTTAAATATTTGTCAGACACAAACTCTCCAGCACATTACACAAAAAAATTGACAAAATAACAATATCAAGAGCTACTTTTACAACTTTCTGATGCCAACTCAAGTGTTCTTTTTTAGTAATATCAATATCCCTGTATTCTAAAGGCCCACACGGCAGTAATCAATAACTGTGATGGAAACAAGTGGAGGTAATCAATAAACACATGCAGTGCATATTTTGATCTCATTTTACCTTAAATGCTAAGCTAGGCAGGTAACTTCAATAGCACAAAAGTTAACACACATGATTGATTCTGAATTATTCWGAATATTCTGAGTTTATTATGAATATTTAATTAGATTAGGGTGGCAGGTAGCATAGTGGTTAAGAGRGTTGGGCCAGTAYCCTAAAGGTTGCTGGTTCAAATCCKTGAGCTGACTATGTGAAAAATMTATTGATGTGCACCTAAGCCTAATTGGTCCTGTAAGTCACTCTGGATAAGAGTGTCTGCTAAATGACTGAAATGTAATTAGAATAGTTTGCACTTTATTTATTTTTAAAGTCAGTAGGATTAAGGCAGCAATGCCGGCTTGAACACTTCCTGCTCTTTCAAGAGTCCCAGGTGTTTGGTATGAAATTGGAAAGGGAGACAAACTGTTGAAGCAAAATATGTATTTATTCCCATTTCCTATTTGGGTGAGGGACATGGACCAGAAAAGCAATATGACCCTGAAGCTTTGTTAGGATCCTGGTGTGAATTATGGAAGCTAAACTATTGCTAGTTTCCTCTGACGTCCAATAAATCACCAGGCATGTCCAGCTTTTATTTATTTATTTTTCCTCCCACATTTTCATGCAGTAACTTTTACAGTACACAACAAAGTTCTACATTTTGAGGTGAAGACCGATACCTGCACGTCAACTGTTTTAGACCAGAAAAGTGTTGGCCGCGGACATATTTTTAAGTCAATCTGCATGCTTAGAAGCTTAATTTGTGGTAATTAGATKATTATTTGCAAAAATATATTAATTGAGTTCATTGACGTATCAAGACGTGACAATTGTTTAACAAGTGGCATAAGAAGGGACATTACTTAACAAATTTTGTTGGAGGACGCAATTTCTGTTAAAAATAAAAATAAGCAATTAACCTTCCCATGACCGGTTTGGTGATACTGATGGTTTGTAGACAGCTGGAACATTTTAGCTAAGCATAACCCAGCTACGGACAGAAGTGACTTTATGTAGSAGGTTGGGAGAACTAACGCCGCAAGTTAGGGTAATTAATGCCACAGGTTAGGAGAATTAACGCAGCAGATTAGGAGAATTAAAGTAGCAGATTAGGAGAATGAGGTTAAGGTTAAGAAAAGGGCTAGGGTTAGGCTTAGTTAAATGCTACAGTTGTCAACAACTGTTATCCCAGACGCGGCAACGGCAAACATATGACATGTATCATGACATGTATCATGACATGATATGACATATGACATGTCACATGCAAAAGACGGATAGCATAGCTGGAAGCTAACAACAGCACAGTAGGCCTTAGACCCGCTGTGGCGATGCTTTCCATTGACTGTAAAGCATACTGTAGCAACACACCTTAACCTAAACGTCCCTTGTCTGAAACAAATGTTGAATAAAATTATATTTGAACTTACTTTGCCGATTGTCCGTGGAGTTGGTCTGTCGGGAGATTCTCAATTGGGGAAAAGTCTGTCCTCTCCGGTTTTGTCTAGATGGAGTACAGCTACAGGTAGAGGTGGCATGTTAGGAGAACTAAAGCAGAAGGTTAGGATAATTAATGTATCAGGTTAGGATAATTAACATATCAGGTTAGGAGAATTAATGAATTCCTCTCCTCGACTCCTCCATCGTGGTCTCCTACGTGACCCAGCAACCGATAAATGATCGCCATATGTATGATAGAGAGAAAACCATGCACATGTTTAAAAACAATATTCTACTTACATTTTATCTATAAAATCTCTGGCACAACCAGCTACATTTATTTTGAACCACTTTACAGATATATTTTGTAAATGCGCCTGACGTGTAGAAGGAGAGACTCATTTCATACAAGAGCATTGGTTTCCACATTTCCTCTACTTTGCCTCCTCTCCTCAATTACCTTTGACCTTTTTCAAAAGGAGGAGAGGACACGAGGAYTCGAGCAAATCCAATTGAGAATRTCCCTATGTCATGGCCTATGTCATTCAGAAAACATTGTTTTAACCATAATATCTGCCCCAGCTAATTGCATTTATCCAACAGACCTTAATAAAGACAACATTTAAAAAATGTAAAGTACTGTATGTATATGCAAATGTACTTAGTTTGTCCATTTGCAATGTTGGCAGCTAGCTAGCGACATAACCTAGCTAACAAGCACGCAGACCTAATTTGGGAGGGGGGGGGGGGGGGGGGTATAGCTAACATGAAATGTCATATTTATACACTTTTATCAAATATTTGCAAGCTTCCATTCTATAGTCTGTTGTGGTCGCTTAAAGTTAAAGTAATTTGCTGCACTAGTCGGCGGCCATGCCCCCCCTCCCCTCTAACTGCAAGGTATAATGTTGAAAACAATTGAAGCTGAAGGTACAGAGGGATTTACTCAAGCACTCCTGTTTCACACAAAAAACACATGATCATGGCACCATGTAATGGCATGGAACACCAAATCAACACAGAGAAGAAATGAATAAAGAGAGACAATAAAACAATCAGCTGACAGTCAGTGTTATGTTCCAAGTCTAAGGTTACTCAGCTACGGTACAATGCATAATTATCTGTGAGCAATTACACACAGACTGAGTCATTTGCCGTGGTCAGATTTCATGTTGCTGTCATGTTGGTTGTGCATAATTTATTACTCTGATCTGCAGCCAGGGACAACTGTAAAGATGAGACAAACAGGTTGCATTCGTAGTCTGTAATGATAAAACAAGGAGTCCCTCACCCTCTTGTCTACAATCTCCCACATCTGACCGGATATAAAATGTAAATTGTGGGACTGCACAGAGCGCTGTCCACTGACTCCTGCAGTACAGAGTTAGAAGTTGTCTCTAATTCCCCAAATTAGAGACACACATTTGGATGTTCTAAACATACAACGACATACTGTACTTGACAAAGAGGGGTGTATTCACATTCACCTCCACTGCTTCCKATTGAGAATTCACACACACAGAGGCATGCACGCACACCCCACAAAACAAGTGTGGCCACAAAAATAGATAACTAGATAATTGGATACTTTCCAAACTCCCTTTCCCTCCTATTCCTCCGGCCTCAGATGGTGTTTGCGACCAACACTTAATGTCTACAGCACCATTGTCAGAAAGGAACTATTGATTCATGGTTCCAGAGGAAGAATCTGACACTTTTTTGTGGATCCCAGAGATAAGAGAAAACCCTGCAGCCTGCTGGAGTGCATCATCTCCTCCCTCTCTGGCGCGTGGAGGAGAGAGGGAGGTCAAAGCAGCAGCCCAATCCCTGAGAGAGGAATTAGAGAGGCCTTCCAGGGGCTTGGGTGTGCAGGATAATCACCTCAGTGGCTTGGTTAATGGAAAGAGAGTTCAGCTAGGGACTCTCCTCAGCCTAGAGAGATGGGAGAGGGGGCAGACCGTTGGCAGGGCCACCCACAGACCTGTGACAGGTGAGTAAGACCAGCTGCCTACTCTGCCCTGCCACATCCATACACTCTGACACCTGATGCATACACCTCTCTCTCATACATCACATGAAGTTTACGGGCCCCATGGTGATATGTATATTTATCCAGACATATACATATTATGCTTAACAGTAGCTGTATCTACCTGTAATGTAATGTAATCTTGGTACAGCATGCTGCCCTGTAGTCTTTCTTCTAAACATGTTATTTCTCAGGTCCAACAGCATTGCAGCTTGAACAGATATGGGACGTTACTCTTTGGATTTGAACAGGGTTAACATCCTGAAATAGTGAGGATACACTGGCATCTGCATTTTAAAAAACAAGGGTTAATCAGTCTCTTTCGTGTAAGGCTAACGCATTATAGGGATAATAAACACAAGAAAGTGATTGACATTCATCCGAGGGTCAGAAGTACACAAATTGTAATTTCATTGAAGATATTGCCGATCGGTAAACCAGGGATGCTGCCTCATGCCACTTGTACATTTCAGATTACTCTCATGTTATCATCCTCTCTGACAAGATGACTGTGGTTAAGGCTTAAAGCAAACATGACGAAAGCAATATCACCCTGATTAAATTTACTCTGCTGCTGTCTTCATTCTGGATACAGCTTGAAATGCTGGCCTTGTTTTTGCTCTAAAAAGAAAATGGGTCAAAGGTAATCTTGCACACTTAAACGTGCAATATGCAGAACTTGTTCTGCCAATAGTTTGCCTAATTTCAGTTTATGTGACAAAACAAGCAGTCATTGTGTAGAGAATCATTGTACCATCTAAACCGCTGTGAAATATATTTTCCATAACCAAAAATATAGTATTTTAAGCTGTTTGAAGCTGGTGTACAAAACCGAAAATAAAACACGCAAAAACAACATTTTAGAACGGGAAGCATAGAAATAGTGCACATAGAACAYGTCTACAGCTTCTTAGACCTGGCGTCAACGAGCATGACAGATCTATAACTCACATGTCTATGTGAATTTGGTCAYGTTGCCCAAAAGGTTACATATTGTAGCTTTAAGATTTTAATGCATAGCCCAATGGCAATGATAGCACTGGGGAAATATATCTATTTATCCCAAACAACCATGATATTGAAGTACACACCTTAGAGTGTATAACTACAGTAATTCATAGGTCAAAAGGCTCACACAGTGCTTTTCTCACTCAATTTAGAATGGTCCATGTGAGATTAACTGAATGTTTCTCAGTGTGTTGCCCCTCCACCAGAAGCTGATTCCCAGGCTCCCTCCAGACTCAGGTAGGGGAAGGGTAGGAGTTTGAGACTCAAGTAGGGGAAGGAGGTTGAGTATCTTTCTGTTTACCTCCAGTTACCTCCCAGGGGAAATTGGTGGTAAGCCTCATTCAGGTGGAGGGAAGTTACATTTTATTCCCTCTCTCTTCGCCATAGTTTTTTAACACTAAATACGCAGAGGCAGTCATTTTGCCTGCCAATGCATTTAAAATGGAAATATCTGCCATTTTTAAAGTCATGCCCCCTGGTATTGTATATTTAACACACATACAATACCAGTCAAAAGTATGTAGAAAATAGTAAAAATAAAGACAAACCCTTGAATGAGTAGGTGTGTCCAAACTTTTGACTGGTATTGTATGTGTGTTAAATATACAATACCAGTCAAAAGTTTGGACACACCTACTCATTCAAGGGTTTGTCTTTATTTTTACTATTTTCTACATTGTAGAATAATGGTGAAGACAACAAAACTATGCAATAACACATATGGAACCATGTAGTAACCAAAAAACTGTGAAGTAGCCACCCTTTGCCTTGATGATAGCTTGGCACACTCTTGGCATTCTCTCAACCAGCTTCATGAGGAATGCTTTTCTAACAGTCTTGAATGAGTTCCCATATATGCTGAGCACTTATTGGCTGCTTTTCCTTCACTCTGCAGTCCAACTCATCCCAAACCATCTCAATTGGGTTGAGGTTGGGTGATTGTGGAGGCCAGATCATCTGATGCAGCACTCTATCACTCTCCTTCTTAGTCAAATAGCTTTTACACAGCCTGGAGGTGTTTTAGGTCATTGTCCTGTGAAAAACAAATGATAGTCCCACTAAGCACAAAACAGATGGGATGGCGTATTGCTGCAGAATGCTACGAAGCCATGCTGGTTAAGTGCACCTTGAATTCTAAATACATCACTGCCAGTATCACCAGCAAAGCACCCCCACACCATCACACCTCCTCCTCCAGGAGGAGCCGACCGAGATGACCGCCTCGCTTCGCGTTCCTAGGAAAATATGCAGTATTTTGTTTTTTTATGTGTTATTCCTTACATTGGTACCCCAGGTAATCTTAGGTTTCATTACATACAGTCGGGAGGAACTACTGAATATAAGAGCAACGTCAACTCACCATCGTTACAACCAGGAATATGACTTTCCCGAAGTGGATCCAGTGTTTTGCCTTCCACCCAAAGGTTGATGAAATCCGAGCAAGGGTAACATTCCAGAGAGACATCAGAGATTGTAACGTTCTTTGCTTCACGGAAACATGGCTCACTCGAGAGACGCTAACGGAGTTGGTGCAGCCAGCTGGTTTCTTCACGCATCGCGCCGACAGAAACAAACATCTTTCTGGTAAGAAGAGGGGCGGGGGMGTATGCCTTATGATTAACGAGACGTGGTGTGATCATAACAACATACAGGAACTCAAGTCATTCTGTTCACCTGATCTAGAATTCCTCACAATCAAATGTCGACCGCATTATCTACCAAGGGAATTCTCTTCGATTATAATCACAGCCGTATATATTCCCCCCAAGCAGACACATCGATGGCCCTGAAAGAACTTTATCTGACTCTTTGTAAACTGGAAACCACCACCCCTGAGGCTGCATTCATCGTAGCTGGGGATTTTAAAAGGCTAATCTGAAAACAAAACTCCCAAATTCTATCAGCATATCGATTGTGCTACCAGGGCTGGTAAAACCTTGGATCATTGTTACTAACTTCCCGACGCATATAAGGCCTCCCACGCCCTCCTTTCGGAAAGCTGACCACGACTCCATTTTGTTGCTTCAGCCTACAAACAGAAACTAAAACAGCAAGCTCCTCGCTCAGGTCTGTTCAACGCTGGTCCGACAATCTGATTCCACTTCAAGACTGCTTCGATCACGGTGGATTGGGAATATGTTCCGCATTGCGTCCAACAACAACATTGACAAATACGCTGATTCGGTGAGCGAGTTCATTAGAAACGTGCATTGATGATGTCGTACCCACAGCACGATTAAAACATCCCAACCAGAAACCGTGGATTGATGGCAGCATTCGCGGTTAAACTGAAAGCGCGAACCACTGCTTTTAACCAAGGGCAAGGTGACGGAAACTGACGAATACAAACAGTGGTAGCTTATTCTCTCCGCAAGGCAATCAAACAAGCTAAGTAGAGTCGCATTCAACGCTCAGACACAGAGGTATGTGGCGGTCTACAGTCAATCACGGATTACAAAAAGAAAACCAGCCCTGTCGCGGACCAGATGTCTTGCTCCAGACAGACTAAATAACTTTTTGCATGCTTTGAGGACAATACAGTGCCACTGACACGGCCCCGTACCAAAACTGCGGGCTCTCCTTCACTGCAGCCGGAGGTGAGTAAAACATTTAAAAC